>NW_017674406.1:56998-97772 GCF_001879085.1 Nicotiana attenuata
ATATATATATGGGGCCGTACACAGTTTAGACTCATGCGGGCAAGGAGTGTGGCAACATGCAGTTTAGGCTCGTGCGTCAAGGAGCGTTGCAACTTCAAGGATAATACTTCTTCAAAAACTTGCTGCATCAACCAGCTTGTAAGCCCCACTAGAGTAAGCTTCTTGTACGACATATGGCCCATCCCATTTTGAAGTGAACTTCCCTACAGGTTTATGGGAAGTAATTATGGATCTTCGTACGGCAAGGACTTGATCTCCTACTTGAAAGGATCTCGGGCGAACTCTTTTATTGAAGGCGCGAGACCGTCGAGCTTAATAACATTCAAGACTCTGTTGAGCTTCCAATCTCTTTTCATCAAGAGCTTCCAACTCTGCTAATCGAAGTCGGGTATTTTCTTCATCAGTGATCCCTTCTTGAATAGCCAGTCGTAACGAAGGTATTTGACGCTCAAGTGGCAAGACGGCTTCGACTCCATAAATGAGTGAATAAGGAGTCGCCTGTGTTGGCGTGCGGTGAGTCGTCCTATATGCCCATAGAGCTTCTTCCATACGTTCATTCCAATCTCGTTTGGATTTGGAGACGGCTTTCTTTAACAAGTTGCATAGAGTCTTGTTGAATGCCTCAGCTAGACCATTGGCGGCAGCATTATACATCGAAGAGTTACGTTGCTTGAAGCCAAAGAGATCACAAATCTTGTTCATCAACCAATTATCTAATGGCTTTCCATTATCTGTTATTATGTAACGAGGAATGCCAAAGCGATAAATAATGTTTACTCGGATGAAACTTGCAACATATCCTTCTTTACTTCCTTAAGAGCAACAGCTTCAGCCCATTTTGAGAAGTAGTCAGTTGCAGCCAAGATGTATAGGTGCCCACCAAAGGACTTTGGCAGTGGTCCAACAACATCCAATCCCCAAGTGTCAAATTGCCAGGATGCAACACTCGGGTGCAACACTTCAGGAGGTTGATGAATAAAATTCGCATGGAATTGACAAGCCTTGCATCTTCGAGCGTAGTCCAAGCAATCTTTTACCATCGTTGGCCAATAATATCTCATCCTTTTTATATGGAAGTGAAGCTTTGGTCCAGACTGGTGTGACCCACATACCCCAGAATGTGCCTCTTGCAAAGCTTGGAGAGCTTCTTCTTCTCCTAGGCATCGCAAGAGTACTCCCTCGAACGACCTTCTGTATAGAGTATCCTTGTAGTAAAGGAAGCGAGGTGCACGACGACGGATTTCAGTCCTTCTCCTCGGATTTTCTGGAAGTATCCCATAGCATAAGTCGTCGATAATGGGTTGTCGCCATTCTTCTTTCTCAACTTCAGAAACAACAACAAGATGCTTGAGTTTGTTTTCTTCACCTTCAGCCTCATTTGGCGGCGGTACTACCCATTTTTGGCAGACGGTAACTTTGCGCTTGGTCAGGCAGGGCTAATGATGAAGTTAGGGCAGCTAAAGCATCAGCCTTCTTATTTTCTTTCCTTGGCACATGCTGAATAGTCACATCACTGAGTCACCCTATCAACTTTTTAGCGTAATCATGATATGGGCGTAGTTCAGGCTTCTTAACCTCATAACTACCCAAAAGTTGATTGACCACTAATTGGGGGTCACCAAAGACTTGCAATTGCAATTGCTTCATATCAACAACCATTTCAAGCCCAAGTATTAATGCTTGATACTCAGCAACATTGTTGGAACAGAGTTGTGTCAAGGTGAAGGAGTAGGGCAAGACTTCACCTTGGGGAGTGACAAATACTATGCCAGCCCCGACTCCCCCACGATGCGCAGCACCATCAAAGTACATCTTCCATGGAGGTTGAACTTCAACGACCATTGCATCCTCATCAGGTAGTTCATCAGTTAGCTCCAGTCATCAGGTATCGGATGATCTGCCAAGAAGTCTGCCAATGCTTGTCCTTTTACAGCCTTTTGAGGGATATACAAAATCTCAAATTGTTGAAATTGGAGGTACCATCTCGCTAGTCGATCACTAAGAACAGGTTTTGACATCACGAACTTGATGGGATTTGCTTTAGAAACAAGACAGACAACATGAGCTTGAAAGTAGTGCTTCAACTTTTGAATTGAGAAGACTAGCGCTAAACACAACTTTTCAATTGGCGAATAATTCAACTCGTTAGGTGTCATCATCCTGCTCAAATAGTAAAGAGAGTTTTCTTTCCCCTCACTATTTTCTTGGGCCAACAGTGCTCCAACAGACCTTTCCTGCGCCACAATGTATAGTATCAATGGCTTTCCAGCTATAGGAGCTGCTAAAACTGGAGGCTTCATCAAGTAGGTTTTGATACTTTCGAAAGCATTGCTACAAGATTGGTCCCATTTGAAAGGAATGCCTTGCGACTAAATGGTTGGCACCTCCCAGCCAGGTTTGATATGAATCTTCTAAGGTATGCTAGCTTTCCTTGCAGACTTTTCAATTCATGGATATCTCGAGGCTCAGGCATTTTCAAAATGGCATCCACTTTGGCTTGTTTCAATTTCGATCCCTCGATGTCGGACAATGAAACCAAGGAACTTTCTAGAAGTAACTCCAAAGGCACATTTCAATGGATTCATCCTAAGTTGGTACCTCCGGAGCAATTCAAATACCATCTTCAAGTCTTTCCTGTGGTCGCCCTTCTCTCTTGATTTCACCACCAAGTCGTCAACATAGCATTCGACATTCTTGTGGAGAAGATCGTCGAAAATATTCTGCATAGCCCTTTGGTAAGTAGCACCAGCGTTCTTCAAGCCAAAAGGCATTACCTTGTAGAAATAAATACCCTTTGGGATACGGAATGCAGTAAGCTCTTCATCTTTTGGTTCCAAGCGTATTTGGTTATAGCCCGACGAACCGTCCATAAATGACATTGCCTCGTACCCAGTAGTAGCATCGATCATCAGTTATGGAATGGGAAGCGGGAACTCATCTTTCGGACACGCATTGTTAAGATCCCTAAAGTCAACGCACACTCGAATCTGGCCATTTTTCTTCCTTACAGGGACAATACTTGAAACTCACGTTGGGTATTTAACTTCACGAATAAAGCCAGCTTCGATGAGTTTGTTAACTTCTGTTTCAATCAAGGGAACCAAGTCCGGCCTAAAATGCCTTTGAGCTTGTTTAACAGGACGAGCACCATTTTTGACTGCAAGGTGATGGACTGCTACTTTCGGGTCCAAGCCAGGCATCTCTTTGTAACTCCAAGCAAAGACATCCCTGAACTCTTTGAGTAACTCAATATAAGTGCTCTCTTCATCAGCTTCAAGTAAAGCACTTAGGTAGGTGGGTCTTGGTTCTTCATCGGTGCCAAGGTTAACTTCTTTTAAGGCATCAACTGTCGTCTTCACTCCTTCTTCAAGTTCAGGTGGAGCATCTTTCGCATCTTCATGTTCTTGAGGGTCCCCATCATTGAAGGATATGTGATAACACGACGAAACATCCTCCAATTTCGCATTATCTACCATTCTCGACTTGTACAATAACATGATACGAAGAACCCACACTTTCTTCGTCTTCATCACGTTCCTTAGTATAGATCACAGTATATGGCTTTACCTTCAGTACTTCTTTACATGAAACCACAAGTTTTGTTTGTAGCCTCATTCTAGAAGGAACCAAACTTTGGAAATCCTTAGAGATCTCCTGGATTTTGGGTGAAGCGGGTGTTCTCATGCTTTGAAAATTTCTCCGGAACTTGTTCCCCTTCTTTAGTGGACCCAATCTTTCAAACACGGAGGTCCTCACAGGTGATCTTCCAAATCGATCAAAGACAGAAGGCTTGTTAGAAGCGGCTGATTCATCTTCTACAGTGATATAATTGTTGCTCTCCCTTCTTATTGAGATGCGCACTGGTGACGGTTGCTTGTATCCCAAACCTTCATGTGGTTGCCTCGTTGTGGCTTCCAGTGGGAGCTTCCCTAACTTTAATGGCTCATTGGGATTGTATCCAGCTTTTGCAAATAGCTTGTAAGCGTTAAGGTCAAAACCTTCATCTGTTCGCTTTGTAGGGAGTGCCACATTCTGCAAATAATTTTGGGCTACAAACCTTGCAAGCGGCATTGAGGACGACTTTACTGCCTCAATTCATTTGACAACAAGAGAACTCCTTTAGCATGTTAGCTTGGCGATTAGATGATTCGCCTTCATCTTTCTTCCTTTTAGGGACATATTGGAGCGCCGTACTTACTTTCTTGCCATAAGACGTAATATTCCCTCTATAAGATTTACTCGCGTTGGGTTGTACCTCCTTACTAACAGCTTTGGCTTCACCAGTAGTCACCTCTTCTCTTTTAGTTGAGGGATCTTTATTCTTGCTTTTCATGCCATCATCAGCTTTCAGCTCCTTCACAATGCGGTTCTTCAAGTAGAACTTTGCATCAACGAAGTGTGACTCAGCCTCGGTGAATGGCTCATCATCAGCAACTATCGTCTTCTCGACTTCACCCTCATAGTATTTTAAACATTGATGGTAGGTAGATGGAACTACTTTATTCTCATGTATCCAAGGTCTCCCAAGCAAAACATTGTATGAAGTCTTCGCGTCGATCACATGCAGCCATGCACTTGATTGCATATCTTCAATAGTGATTTCCAGCCTAATCGCGCCTATGGCTCTTTTCCCCCCTTGGTTGAATCCTTGGATCATCACACGACTTTCTGAGAGTTCGTTCATGGGAATACCAAGTTCTTTCACAGTGTGGATTGGCAAAATGTTCGCTGAGGATCCTCCATCAACCAAAATCCGATTTACCCTTTCATCGCACATATAGCCAACCAGGTACAATGGGCGGTTATGAGGAGTGTCACCTAGCAAAAGATCGTCATTTGTGAACGTGACCTTTTCCTCACAAGCATTAACTTCTTGAGGAGTGGATTCGATGGGCTTTTCCGAAGATGGAGCCAACGGTAGGTCATCACTCTTTTCTTCCCCTTTGTCAGCATGGCAACAAGAGGCATCAATGCCCTCATGGGAAATCTTCGTGCGGAACCAACTTGCTAAAAACTCCTCCAAGGTCACTGGATTTCGTGGCTTTTGAGAATGGTGCATCTCCACTTCTACTTTCTTCAAATGCCTAACTGGATTCTTGTTCGTTGGTCTTTTTACCATCATCTTCCTTGTTGGTTGTTCTATTGATTCTTTTCGTGGGATCCTTTTGTGGTGCCTACGACGAGTCACCAATGTCCAACCTTCATCATCATCAGGTTGATTGACTTCAGCTTTGTCGCTCTCCAGTAATTCTTCATCTTTACTTTCTTTAAAAACCACATAAGTCATCCGGACTGAATGAGCCAAAGGTGATAGAGACTTGGTTTGCGCTTGCTTTCTCATCTTCAAGCACGATCTTCTTTTCGCGAGCCAAGTCCATGGCTCTATCCTTGAAGACAAAGCACTTCTCCAGAGGGTGGCTTACAAGTCGGTGATATTTGCAGTAATTTGGGTCATTTGTTTTCCCAGCTTCATTTGGTCGCTTCATCTCTGGAAGCTCAATGAGATTTAACTCGAGGAGTTCTTCGAAAATGGCTGGCACATCAGAATCTAAGAATGGGTACTCTTTCTCCTGCATTTCTTTTAGAGTCAACTTTCCACTTGGCTTGTCTTGAAAAGAAGTGGATTTCATACTCTGCTTCTTGCTCACCTTCGTCGTGAACTTCATAGGTGATGTATTGACATTCATAGCTTCTTTGCTTTCAGACTTGGGTACGAACTTGCCCCACTTCCTGACTTCTTGCTTGTCATTCGCTTTGCGAGGTTCATAGATGGGCAGCCTTTCATTTCCAGCGGAGGCCATGCTCAATTCCATGTCATGGGCACGAGTTGCAAGTTCTTCAAATGTGCTAGGCTTGATACCTTGCAAGATGTAGTGCAATCCCCAATGCATGCCTTGGATGCACATCTCTATGCCTGAAGCTTCACTAAGCCTGTCTTTGCAGTTGAGCCTTGCATTCCTCCAACGATTGATAAAGTCGATAATTGGTTCCCCCTTTCGTTGACGAGTATTTGTAAGCTCTATCATACTCACAATGCGTCGTGTGCTATAAAAGCGATTGAGGAATTCTTGCTCTAGTTGATCCCAGCTATCAACAGATCCAGCCTCGAGGTCCGTGTACCAATGAAAAGCATTTCCTTTTAATGAGCGGACAAACTGCTTGACGAGGTAATCTCCATAAGTCCCAGCATTGTTGCATGTCTCAACAAAGTGCGCCACATGTTGTTTTGGGTTACCTTTACCATCAAACTGTTGAAACTTTGGAGGTTGATAGCCAGCAGGCATCTTCAACATATCGACCCTTGCAGTGTACGGCTTTGCATATGTAAGAGAGGATTTGGCAGCAACTTCATATTTGTTCTTAATGGTTCCTTCAATGAACTCCTTCAGTTGATCGATTGGAATCATCCCTTCAGATGAGACAGGGATAGCCTTAGTGGATGCTGCTTGTCTTGGGGGAGAGTCACTCTCTAGAACTTCTGGGAGCTTGCCGGGTGCATGGGTAGATTCTTCTTCCATCAAGATTCCCACCCTGTCTGTTAGCTTGTCAATTCTAGCCTCTTGATTTTGCATGCATTTGGTCAAGCCAGCGATTGCTTCCGTTTAGTTTGCCAACTGCTCCTCCATAGATGGAGTGTTTGTCACCATGGCTTGCATGATTGTCGTGGATGACGGAGAGTAGCATGGATTTTCACACAGATTGATCCTTGATTGGCTCACGCTATGTGGTGTAAGTGGGGAGGATCCATCACTTGAAGCATCATCATCTTCCTTCATAGTAGAGTGCTTGGAGCCGGAGAGGTCAAGCAGAGCAAGAGTTTTCTTGATCTTTTCAGCAGCATCGCTTCCTCCTTCAGATGCGTTTGTGGAAGATCTTGCTCCTTTTGAGGATAAAGATCCGAAAACAGGGGTTGATGCGGACGGCACTTGGGGTTCTTGTTGTCCTAAATAGCTTGCTTTGCTCCTCGTAACTGGTTCGAAGCTTCCAAAGGTGACATCGAGGATGCTTTCCACATCAGCATAGAACCTGGAGTTAGCAACCTTGGTGGAAGTTGAACCGGAGTTGATTTTCTTTGAAGCCATTTCAATGTTCTTGGTATTTGGTGAATGAAAAGTTGAGATGAGAGGTAGAGATTGTCCCACTAGGCGTGCCAGAATTTGTAGACAATAAAATTGCGTCGAGAAAAACAATCGTAGTATTTTATTTTTAAATATTTTGAGTGTACAATCTCTATGAATCCTCTGATTCTTCTTTTAGACAGTAAATAAATTCAAGGGCCTTTGAGCTTGATCTTGAATATGTAGTTGTCGCCACGAACGATGATCTTGTTCTTGAGCTTTAGCTTGATTGCTTGAACTTGACCTTGATTTGTTCTTCGTTCTTGAGCTTGAACTTGATTTGTTCTTCGTTCTTGAGCTTGAACTTGATTGCTTGAAGCTTGAAACTTGTAGAGAAATTTGCGGCGTTTGATCCACGAACTCTCTCTTGCTTCTTGTTATAGCTTCTGGTGTCTTTTCTGAGTTATGAAGACCCCTATTTATAGTTGTGGAAGAGGGAGGAGTTGTGATAAGAACAAATTCTTTCCGACCAATCAAATTCAAGCGTGACATGGCCGCATTTGATTGGCCAGAACATGTCACTTGCACACGTGGCGCGATTTCATTGGCCTTTTAGTGTGACTGGGCATGCCTTGTCATTTTGACACGTGGCATGGTCCTATTGGCTCTTCCGCTTGACTTGGCGCACCACGTCATTTGACATGTGGCACCAAACTGGGCCTCTAGGAAGATGTCATCTTGGGCTTAATGAAGTGAGCTCATCACTTTAGCCCAATTAAATGGGCTATCCCAATAGATTAAGACTTATTTATTTAATAATCCATATATATTGGACTTATATAATTAATTCAATCATATTAGCCCATAATATTTATTTGGACCAATATATCTTGAATTTAAAATATAGACCAAATTAATTTTATGGTTTTAAATCCAACAAATTTTGTATGCCTACAAATATGTATGTGAAAAGTTACCCGCTTTATTCTTCAATTTGTACTACAAATAAAAGAATATCACAATAAAGTGGATGTTTATTGATATAAAAACCCATATCATAATAAACTTGGAGTTTATTCATAATTGCACACGTCATGGTGTAAACTTAAAGTTTATCAATATTGATAATTTATCAAGTAGGCATAATTGGTTTAGCCATATTAATAAGTATGATGTGCAAAAATAAAAGAGAATTCACATGGGTAAATAAAAAAGAACTAGAAAGTTCTTTATGAATTCTCTTATGTTGCTTGTTCTCATTAATTAATAGACCAACTAAAATTGGGATTGAATCCCACGAATGCTGAAAATATCAAAGGTGAAGATGGGCTCATTCACCTGTCATGTATACCACATAAGATGCATCTATGAAATGGTTGCATGTGCGATTAGTATTAACCTGCAACTTGGTGTTTGCGAGGTAAGTTGCTCAATAATTAAATTTAGAGCATAATTTTCAGATTTTCTATTCAAGACAGCTCATCTTGATAATTTGGTTTATATCATAGTTGATTTAGCAAAATAATTTATTGAGTACCTCCGCTTAATAACTAAATTGTTGCTTATGAGAACGAATTATTTATATTAGTTGATATACGTTATATACGAAAGTATAATACATTTTTCCCTCACAAGTGGTTCAGGGTCATGAACTAAATACTTCCATCTTATTATTATTATTATTATTATTATTATTATTATTATTATTATTATTATTACTATTATTATTATTATTATTATTATTATTATTATTTATGTGCGGTGTATATTTTGATTAACACCATAACGCACAAAGATGTGTTTCCAAAGTTGAGGAAGAAAGTTAGTTTTCCTAACATGAGGGGGGAGACAAGATAAACAGTTGAGAAAAAGTTACATCGAATGAATTATCATTTGTACATCTAGATCCTCGAATAAGATAATATGAACTTGAAGTTCATTAAAAGATAATTTATTTGCAATATATTGCAAAGCATGTCAGACGCATTTGCTGACCCAAAGAAAGTAACTATATTCTCATTGCAAATGCTCATATTAAGTCCTAGAAGGACAAAGTCTATCGTACGTTTAAAGCGTATAGACAGATCGGTTTCAAATAAACTTCTTGATAAAGAAGATGAGCAAATGTTCATAATAAATGAGGCAAGTGATATAGAAGATCACATGACATAACACTTCTAAGTGCTATTTGCGCACATATGTATCTTGCTATAACTATAAGCATGATAATGTGATAGCGAAGATTTTCAAGGTGCAACATATTTATTGGAGTTATCATATCTCTGTTGACGTTAACCTTCAAGAAGCTAGTGCACAAGATTGGAATGTGAAGGCTCAAGGATGTTAATACGCGTTGTACTCTTTTTCTCTTACAAAATTTTGTCCCACTAGGTTTTCCTTGCAAGGTTTTTTGATGAGGCAACCAAAAGGCATATTATTAGATATGTGTACATTATTTGTTGAATAGACATTTAAGGGGCAGTGTTATAAATAGAATTTTATTTAAGGTAAATATCTATATTTTAGCAGAGATTTTAGGATTTGTTACTTGATAAAGAAATCATATTCCATTGTAATTAATCTCAAATCAATAAAAATTCTCTCTCGCTTGACTTTTCTATGCAGTATTCTTTGTTCATAACACTTTTTAAATAATTTCTCATTTCTCACATATCTTTAGCTTTATTCGTGCGTTACCAGAACTTGTGTCCAAGACCAACCACCATTGCAACATCCGAGAAGTCAAGTGATGAGGTCCTTATTGTACAGTACAGTCACCATTCCAATCACCTCAAAATTACCAAACTGCCACTCCTCTCACTCCCCTCACTCTCTGAAACTCCCATTTCTAAACTTTCTTCATCCTTCTAAATACCCATTTCTTCAACACTCAGACCCTCTCGTAAAAATCCATAAAAGAGTAATAATCAAAGCTCCAATGGCATCCCAAGAATCAAACACAGAAGCAAACTCACAGCAGACCAAACCATTCTCTGTTCTCTTTGTGTGTCTTGGTAACATATGCAGAAGCCCAGCTGCTGAAGGTGTCTTTACCGACTTGGTCAAAAAAAGAGGACTTGATTCCAAGTTTAAAATTGATTCTGCTGGTACTATTAATTATCATGAGGTATAGCCAATTGGGTGTCTTTAAAATATACATATAGTTTGGAACTTTCTTGGAATTGATCATGTTTAAGATTGATTGTGCTGGTACTATTAATTATCATGTGGTGTATCCACTTGGGTGTCTGTAAAAAAGTTGTAACTTTTATGGTTTTGAAGCTTTCTTGAAATTGATTATGTTAATTCTGTTCTGTTTTTTTAAAAGGGAAATGAAGCTGACCCAAGAATGAGGGCTGCTGCTAAAAGGCGTGGAATTGCGATAACTTCTATATCTAGGCCAATTAGGCCTTCTGATTTCAAAGATTTTGATCTCATTCTTGCTATGGATGAGCAAAACAAAGGTGGATTTTTTGCAACAATCCTTTGTCAAATTCTTGGAGAAGTATTTTTTAGCTTTTCTTTCTTATTGATTCTTTTCATGGTTTGTGCTACCCTTTATGTTAAGCTTCACAACTTCTGTGATAATGTTGATTGTTTGAACATATGTACTGTAACAAGAGCTGATATTTCCCCCCTCATAGCTGATATACTTGGAGCTTTGGAGAGGTGGATCCATAGAGAGACATTGCCTGCTGATGCACCTGAAAAGGTTTGCTAATATATAGATCTTACGCTGGTATTCGTTATCAAGTGCAATTCTTAAATCTGTTGTTCTCACAGTGCATTTAACGTTCAGGTTCGCTTGATGTGTTCCTATTGTAAGAAGCATGAAGAAACTGAAGTTCCAGACCCTTACTATGGTGGAGCTCAAGGTTTTGAGAAGGTAATGTCTGATAATCCGTCTTATCTTGTTAAGACATGAGAAATAACCCAAAAGCTGCCTGATTTTTACATTTTAGATGGCTATACGGGAGAAACTCACTAATGCTTATTTTGTTAACTTTTGGAGCATTATGATAGTTCTAACACAGAAGGTTATATTCTATTGGCTTGAATTTGGTAGTTAATTCACAAGACTCTGCCAATTTATACCTCAAACAATGCAGCAGCAGAATGAATAATGGATAATAAACACAATTGTTAACTACATTTTCATGGAAAGAATGGATAATAAACAGGAGACACCATTCAGTTTGGTCTGGCCTACTATGCTTAGTTTATGTGTTATCCATAGTACAGCCTGCTGTCATTTTCTTATGGTAGAAGCCTATTCTCGAAAAACTAGTGCTATTTGAAATATGCACACAACAGCAATACTTATCTTTACATGCATTAATACCCAATGCAAAAGCAATTTATCTAGCTTCTAACCTCATATTACCTTTCCTCTTAATAGCTTAGGCTGCAAGGAGAAGAAAGAAGCTAAAGAATGGCCTCTTGAGTTATATCCGTTGTAGCTAACTCTCCTTTCACTTCTTACCTTCTCATTTTTTCTATCCTTCTAACTCCCTTATCCCTTTCCAGTCCCTCTATCTCCCTGAATTCATCCATTAACTCCCTTATCTTGACTTCAACGCTCTCCAACACCTCCTTGTTCCGTTCCCTTAAATTCCCTTTTAAGCGCTTCAGGTTCATTGCTAGATGGAATGACTCCAGTGACTTGATAGCTTCACCACTGTGACTTCCTGCCTCCAAAGCCCCTCTTTCAACTACATGTTCTCTAACGTGAAAGGAGCCCGTGTTCTTCTCACTTTGGTAGAGTCTAGCATAATGGATAAGTGGTCTGAAGCAAATCTGCGTAAAGGTACTTGAACCATGTTCGCCGCCATCTCCTCCTAATTGGCGGAAGCCAGGAATCTGTCATCCTGATTTTGACCTTGGTTCCTCTACCCTGGTCCACATGAACTTTGCACCTTTCAGTGGAAATTCTGCAATTGGAGGCACTGAAGTTTATGTTATATATGCTCAAATGAAATCAAGAAAGTTCTATATTGCAATTCTTTCAATATTGCTGTTCTTTTGTTTAATTTCTTAACAATTTTTAATATGTCAACCAGATTATGCCTTCCATGCACGTTTCCCATTTTTAGAAGAATTTATCTCCAGGATATCTTTTCCAGCTTTTCCACTTCTTTTAGCTCCATAGCAGCATCAACCTTCTCTGGCAATTTATCAGTCTGATAAATTCGTTTCCTCCTGATATTACCAAAACCATTATCTTATTCAGCAAGTGTGTAATCTTCTTCTCAGGGCATCCAAAAGGAATTAGTGTTTTGCTCCTCAATTTTAACTTAGTAGCTTCAGCGTCCTAGCCGACACATTATCAGGATTCCCCTATCTACAAACAAGTCCCACCAACCATTAACCATGTGAGCGAACCCCTCGGATTCCACCCCGCATGTTTGAAACTCTAAAGTAGGACTTTTTCCTCTCTCAGATCATAACTCGTGTCGCCTCTTGCTTTTCATATAACCTACAGGTCTTACGAAATAAGTCCTACATATGAGCCTTGATGCTTGTTTTGTCATCCCATTTTCATCAGCCTTAGTTGTAGGTGTCTTCAAGGTAGAATATAGGAGTCCTACAATTTAGGCTATTGACAATGGCCATTTTCAAATATTTGGTTGGAAAAATCCAGGGAGGTGTTTTGGAGAACTGCTAAGTCCTTGAATGTGTGAAAAGGAGTTAAAAAGAAATTTGGATACGCTCGTAGTACCAAGGTCTTCTCAATAAGCCGGGAACAATTTTCTTTTCTTTCCTGTTGAATGATTTCTACAGAAAATGCTAAGAAAGCCTTTTCCTTAAAAGCAAAATCTCTTTTGCGGTGATAAGAATTTCTGCAATGGGGCCCTTCTGAAGCTCTTAAAAGATCCTATTTATTTAATATAACGGTGTTTTGCTGCTACTGTCTATATATTATGTGTGGCACCATTTATTTGGGTGATTTATAGTTTGCATTTGTTAGCCATTAATCTTGCGGTTGATGCTCAAAGCGACATGCATCTAATGCTCAACTCCACCACATCTTGCTCACAGGTACTAGATCTGCTTGAAGATGCTTGTGATTCACTGTTGGAAAGCATTGTGGTGGAGAAGAAAATTTAGGCTCAGAGATCTATTTTTATCACCAGAATTCTTACTGCCAAATAGGAAATTGGTTATTTAAAGCGTATACCATGCACTCTTTCCTCATTGTTTGAACTACAGCGACTTGTGAAGCCAGATTCCAATATATGCTCTGCTTTGTGTTTATTGTTTACATGACAAGGTCAAGCAAAGATCTGTACAAATATACATATACAGAGGTGAATCTTGACACTACTCATGTACTTTGACCTGTTTCTCACCTCTCCCCTTGGCTCGTTCGTGAAGAAGTCTTGTAGCAAGGTGATGCATTATCACATGCCAATTCTGCTTCAGATATTTGGTCAAGAGAATTTTCTTCTTTTGCGCATGCTATTTTGTTCTAAGGACATGCTAAAAAACTACTGCATCAAAATTAAATGAGCAAATGTATCTGCTTGTGACAGTAGCAGAGCATACAAGCTAAATACCAAAATAATGTGCATTTTTATCAGGTCCCCACTTCCATGAAGTGCTGGTGTTAATTCAGTGCCTGCATTTCACTTCCAATATGAAACTTTTTATCTTGTCAAGAGAGATAACTTTGTGGAGCTGGCAACTTTGACACAATGCTTCCTTTCTTCAACGATCACAATTCCTTGACCATGTATTTTTATGGTAAAGGGGTTCTTAATGACACTTGTTTAGGTTGAACTTGAGCATTCTTGCTAGTTGTGAGGTCCTTATTTCACTTGAAATACTCTCCGAACAAGTTGTTCAATTTCAAATCCTCTATTTCAAGTTAAAGTTGGAAAAATGGACAGAATTGTATAACATACATTGACTTGCAAATAATATTTCAATATCAGATAATACATGTGCAACTGCCTACTTAAAGATCCCTGTAATCTGCCACTGATAAACGTATTGGAAAAAAAAAAAGGTTCCCGGTTACTTTTGTGGAGATAACTGCTCCAACAGGGACAGGGAAGTGAAATATGAAAAAGAAAATCAGATACAATGTGCTGGGATTATGATGAATTTACAGAGGGAAAATTGATACAGGACAGCACCTTCATATGCCATGTTGCCACAAATTTTCAATCAGCGGTATATCGCGCAGATATAGTAACTATACAAACGCTTTTTTAAGTAACAACTACAACTATGTCTCAATCCCATATATATGAATCTTCACTAACCATATCGTTACATTTAAGCTCATCTCAAACCAATATTACACAAAAGCTTAAGTAACAAAAAGAAAATTTTCATATGATGAAAGACTGTTTGACTCCTTTTCGTGAACGTTTTCGCCTTGGGTTTGAACTCAGAATGCTTGAGAAGGCACTTAGAAGTTCTGTATCCTCCACATTGATTAAAATCTTTGCAGCTTCTGGATTGGCAATAAGTTGCTTTGCCACTAGATATCCTGCAATAGTCCAAGTCTGAAAGAGACGTGCCTGTTTCCCGATGAACCCTCCTCGCCTTGTATCATAGTATTCGGGCCACTTGTCTCTCGCTAAGCGTCTCTCTGCAATCTTAATTGCCTTTTCAGCTATTTCTGGCCTCTTCATTTTTATGCATGCCACTGTCAGCTGGAAACAGTTCACATTTATAATAATCAGCCCATCTTTTTCGATTCTACTATATGTTAAAACATTTCTGTGAATGCTCATATGAGATGACACAACACCATTCCAGCTGCGGTTATATACTAAAAATTGCCTACTTCTTACATTACATTTACATCTAACACATGTATAGCTCATGTCTTGCATAGAGTTAAAAAGCATGACTTCAGTGCCAAAGATTCATTTCCTAGTACATAATCCAGAAAAACATGAAAGCACCAAAAAAGGAATCAGTTTTCAGATCTTTTTGTGATTAACTGATAAAGGGTAGGAGATCTATAAACAAAATGAGCAGAGTAAAGAAAGCAAAACCCAGTTTGATGCTTATTCTATCTTATCATCTATGGATTTATCGAAGATCATTAACCACTCTATGTCTCTGTCTGGTGGTAAAGGCCCCTTTCCCGTGATGTTTCTTCCTATGCATTTAAGTTAAAGGCATCTTCAAAGTTAAACCATAAACAAACAGATTACACTTTTCCTTAACTACTGCATTATATGTCACACCGAATTTTAAATTTTCCTTCCAAGACAATGCAGTATATCAAGCTTGTGAACATCCGTCTCATACATTTGTGGGTGAAACTCATAGTGGCAATCCGTAAACAGGAATAAATTAACGGACCACTAGGCAACCATCGGGGAAAATATCAATGCTGTTAAATGCCTCAGCAAGGGGGCGGGTGGAAGGATTCACCTTTTACAGCATCGAGGCATCTGCCCCATCAGAGGCGGACTCAGGATTTGAAGGTCGAGGGTTACTTTTGAATTCAACCAAAATGTGCTTTGTATATAGGGTGCCACTAAAAAATCGTGGGATTAAGCCCCATTCCTTAAGACTAACGCTGCCCATGATAGGTTCTACCCTCTCCTTTTAAACAATGATTATTCAATATAGACTAAACATCTGCCTATCACATGGGTTTGTGGTGAGCAGCATTTGGTTAATCACAACCATTTCTGAAGGAACAACTCAAAATTAGTCCCCTTCTTTCTCAGATAGGAATTAGGAAGTGATGACAGCTGTAAGTGCTGAAAGCATGAAATCATATGTGTGCATACTGAAGAATGGTAAACTTACCTGCCAGAGCAAAGTTGGCCAGGATCCTCCGTTATGGTAAGACCAAGGCCTGCACCACGAGTATTAACAAAAGTATAAGCGAGGAAAATTACGACGAGGACAGAAAACAATCTACATAAAATAAATAGAAAAGAAAATAAGGCATTACGTGTTTTTCGGATCACCGCCAGTAATAATGCGCCATTCCTGGCTCTCAAGAGCAGGATAACATATCTTTAGTGGCATATCAGCTACTAAGTCCTCCCATTTGGCTTCAATAAGATCTAAAATAGCATGTGACTGATCTATTGTAGCAAGACTGCTAACAATGGACCATAAGTTCCCAAGTGCAAAGAACCGGAAATCCATGTGAGCTGGCTGCAAGTTTCCAATAAGATAGCCCCCTTTACTAGGCATCCATTCCACCAGCCAGGGAGGAATTTGATCCGGATATATATTGAACTTGTTGATCGCATCATATGAATATTCCTCTGTTTTGTATCTATAAATCTCGTTCAATTTTTTCACATCGATCCAGTAGTATTCCCTGATATGAAATGACAATGCTAGAAGCCGATTGTTAAGTGCTCTAACAAGGTCTGTTGATGCCTCCTCTGGAGCAAGCATCTCTCGTGCACAAAGTAAGGCTGAATAATATAATGCCTGCAAACCATGAAACATCACGCACATAATTAATTATGCAGAACCTTCTTGGAAGGGAAGAAGAGACACAAACACATAGCTGGAAGAAGCGATGAAAGTGAAAATAGAGTTTGTAACATGTACCCAGCATATGTACAACCAATAGGCATGTCTGTAGTTACAGCAAGAAAAAACCTATAATCGAATATTGACCATGTAATATGATTAGCTTAGAACCTGTAACGAGTATATAAACTTGAATAATATGACATTTCCTTTCGTCTCCTTCTGGCCTATTTGTCAATAAAGGTAATTGTATCTGGATATTTATATCTGGTGATAAACTTGCACTTTTTGCTGAGATCATTCAAATGATGGTGTTACTAAAAGAGATTAAAGATTGGGGAGGTCACTTACGATGGCATATGTAATCAGAGAGAACATACACCTTTCTTTTTAGAAACTAGAAGGTGAGTATCACCCTCATATCATAGCCAAAAATTAGATGTTAGGTCTTTGGCATGATTAATCAGAGATGTCAGTCAGGCCCGAGAGGTAAAATGTCAATGACGATGTTTCCAGTCCCAAGAAAGAGGAAAAAAATAAAACGAGATAGCAGCATACAACTTATGGAGGAAGACAGTAAGGTAACAGCACTTTAAAGTTCAATACATCAATTAGAACTGATTTCCTCTCTGTAAGCTAGAAGAAAAGTCATGATAGGAGGCTGGCGCATCTACTAATTTGAGCTCGAAAGAATGACTTAATGACATCAGATAAGTATGTAAAGCAACTTCAGATGACAATAGTTAGATTTACCGGGAGAAAGAGAAGAAAAGTAAAATTCAGCCAATACTCCATGGGAAAGTATAATTTTTTTTTAAAAAAAAAAAAGAAAAATCAGAATGAAGAAAGAATATATCTGAGGTAAAAATATCAAAAATGACAAGCTTGCTTGCAGGCAAGAAAAAAGGAAAGACCTGAATTTCCAGAGGGTGGCCATGGATTCCCATACGGCGATCTATCATGCAAGAACCATCAGTCACCAACAAAGTTGGAAACATATCAAAACCATCTGCAAGACATAACTTAAGAATCATCTTCATTCCAGTTTGGACATCAACCCTCTCCTGAAGAGACAAATCTCCAGAGCATTTCCCATATGCCCGTAGCAGTATAATCCACCACAATCCTGGAGTTAATTAATAGAGTCAAAATCTTCACATAACCTTAAATTTTCTATACAAAATACATGCATCAAAAGTTACAAAAGATACCTGAATCAACAGGTGCAACCCGACCAATTGCTGCCTCACCAAAGTCTGGATCCAATACATCTTCTGTTGCAGATTCGTCATTATCAAGTGGAACAGTACGCACTTTGAAGCTGGCGGGCATCAGTCCTTGACCTGGACTATAGCAATCCATTGTTTTCTCCCAACTCTGTTTGGAATAGAACGAGATGCTTAGGGCAAAAAATTTATGAGAGCTAAACTTTTTCAACTTCACCAAGTTAAGTAAAGTGAATCTCCTTAATGAGTCTCACACATGTCCAATAGCATTTTTCTTAATTACTTCTAACTAATGGCAACCTAAGGCCACATTTCAGGGAATTACTAAATCTATGTGACACCCTAGGAGAATCCCACATCGGGAGATATGGTGGGTATATAAGTAAACAGGCCTTAGACCTTAGTGACGCGTTTTAAAGCCGTGCGGGCCTAGGCCCAAAGCGGATAATATCACTAGTGGGTTGGGCCGTTACATATGATATCAGACCACTCCGCGTGCAACCTTGAACGATGGTGGGACAAACCTCAACGAGGACGCTCAGTCCCTAGGGGGTATATGCCCAAAGCGGATAATATCACTAGTGGGCTGGGCTGTTACAATCTCATTGCAGCTAATCGTACAACATGCAACGCCATGGAATTAAAGATAGATTATGCATGTTAAAGGAGTAAGTAGTACATACGAGAACAAGAAAAATTGCAAAAACTCAGTAAGTAGGGAAAGCATAAATAATGAGTTCACAAAGTTAACTTGGGCATAAAATGGCCAGCAGACCAGCAGATATTACATATAATTGCTTAATCCGAAGGAAATTTGCCAGCAGAATTGGCAATGTAGAGACACTATCTTCCATAGTAAGGAGACTAGTTTGGGATCACGACGAGCCAAAATTGTCTTTATGTAACAGGCAACACGGATCCTGAATCACCATAAACAAGTAAATATGACAAAAGCCACACATTCCAATATGAAACAGGTAAAGCAGAAACTCAAAACAACATTTTACCTGCAACTGAAGTGTGTGAAGTATGAAATTCCTCACGATATCATATTCTTCTTTTAGTAGGAACGCTATCCCAGAAGGTATAAAATCACGTATAAATACTTGATCATAGTTTAGCATAGTTGCTTCACTTGGATCATTAGCAGCTATAGTTCCAATTGGGGTGCCACAGTAATAAACCATGGCCGCTCGCAAGAAATGCCACGCTTCATCTTCAATAGAGTCCGTGTTGGTCCTAGGCAAAGCACTATTAACCGTGGCAGCAGTTTTCAGGCCTTTACTGAAAAGCTGAGCTCCATTTTCCTGCTTAATCATCTGTTCATCTTGAGCATGATTTGGAATGTTTGAACTAATTGTGTGAATTGACCTCCCATTTCCATCCTTAATGATTGTCTCATTGAATCTTTCAGGTTGTTGGCAATTGCAGATCAATGAATTGAACTGATTTTGAAGTTTTTCTACGCGAAAAACACTATGTATGCCGCGAAAAGCATTTAACCTTGAGCAATATTTCCACTTACTTAAACCCTTGATCTGCTGATAACTCGTGTCCCCAAAATTTCTACTTTTTAAACAATGCTCATAGCAAAGTAAAGAGCTCGATTTCGCCAAAATTGAACTTGTTCGGAACTGACATGAAAATTCCCCGGATAAAAAGTGTAGGGCTGCTTCTGAAGCCCCCATTTTTAGTAAGAATCTGAAATTTATGATGCCTTCAGCTTTGCAACTGTAGTAATAACTTCTGGATTTAATCAGTGCATTTGCATAAAATAACATAATTTAATTCAGAGAAAGGACAACTTTAACATGAACCAGTAAATTGCCTAAGCTTGGTGACAGCGTTACTCGGTACCTATGCTAGTGAGAGGTAGCAAGTACTCTGTGGAATGCGCCCAAGCTGCCCGGGCACCACTTATAAAAATTACATGAACCTATAAATTCAAATTGGCAAGTTCAAGAATTGAATAAGCTAAACAGACATAAACCAATTCTTGCAGTCACAGTTGTTGCTTTTCTAAATAAAATCAGAGTGACAACTCCAAAGGGTCAATTCCCTTAAACGTAAAGACCCTTTTTAATGGACATCATACCAGTTTACAAACTAAGAAAACTTGATAAGTATAAGAAAAGATCCCTTTTTTTATCTCTCAAAGATCTAAACTTTACTAAAGAAATAGATATTCTTGAGCCTGCTAAGTGAAGTAGTTAAATGAATACTATGTTTTTTTCAGCAGGGAAAGATGGAGAAAAAAAAAAAAAAAAGAGAGAGCAGTAATACAAAAATATGTGGTGACAAGAAAAAGGGGTTGAATTTGCTTACCTAGTTTACAAGATTGGAATATGATTATAAAGATGTTTGCTTTATTGGTTAAAGGTAAAATCTTGCAGCAAAATATCTTGGAGTTTTCTGAATTTTCTGGGGAAATCTTGAGGCTTTGTTCTGCTTTTCAGTGAAACAAGTAGCTTGGGAGTTTATAGTTTATTTGTTTGTTTAACCGTGAAGCCCACGGCCATTGGCCAGAGGACTCGTATAACCATTTATTACTTTTTATATACAAGAATTAATAAATAGTACTACTCCTATTGAATAAAAATAGAAATTGGAAGTATGAATTAAGGAGAGTTTCATCATTTTTGCCAATTGGCAAGTTCCTTTTATGGACCATACGGTTGTTTCCATTATTTTCTTGACAAGCTATAATTTTTTTGGCTTACATCAAATTAGAAGGGAAAAAAAAAAAAGGAAGAAGAATACAATTCTTGTTATAACTTAAAATTTAGATATGCAATTGGTCATTTGATTTTCCAATTATGTCTAGGCAAGTGGTAGGGTACAAGGCAGGAAGGTGGTGGAAAGAAGGAAAAAAAGGGGAAGGGGAGGTGGAGGTGCTAGTAGGATCTTCACGAATTTTACAATTCATTAGTAGTATGATTACAAATTTAATAATTTCAAAGATTTTACATAAATTATATTTCGTAACACTAACCTTTCTTATGCACTAATCTCCATTATTTTACTTATCCTTGTAAGAATTCTTATAACTTATTTGTTATTCATATAAACCCTTAATAATGTAACAATTCTTGGTTGATTTTTTCACAATTTCTATTAAATCTACCCATTAAATTTTGTTAAGTATTCGACAGTGATCAAAAGTAATCACTTTTGACAAACTTAAAGTACCAAAATTATTCAGTAGTATATTTCAGGGGCTATTTTAAAGTATCCCCAAACATAAGGGGACTATCTTTATCATTTTCTCCTTAATAGAGTTACCCTCTCGGGCTCTCTAGTCTCAACAGCAAAGCTTAGCTTATGTCAATGGCGCGAGGCTTGTTGGTTTCTCCACAGACTATAACCTCCTCACAGTTACTCTTAACTTCCATTTCTGAAGCTTCACGCTTAACAAAATTCCTAAATTACCCTTCTTCATCTTCCACCACTCACTTCCGTTTCTCTCTTTCCACTCCCTCTTCTTCTCGCTTTCTGTGTAGTTGTTGCAGTCGCCGCCAAGAAAATGTACCAATCGACATGTCAGCATATTCAGAGACATTTTCAAAGCGTATGGCTATGGCTGGTCTTAGACCCCATCATCGTATTGGTCAGTTTTGCCCCCTCCATTCCTTCCCTTTTTACTTTGTAGGTAGAACTTAGAAGAGGCTAAAGTTGGAAAAGATTGCATCTTTATACATTTTTCTTTTTAGTCTGTCCCCAAAGAATGTCATCTTTCTATATCTAGAAATGATTTAACTTTAAAGTTTTCATTTTACCCTTAATCATATGATTTATAGTCACAGCGTGCTGAAGATATAATTGAGGAAATAAATATGTACCCTCTCTAACAGCTTAAACTTTTAAATAAGATGCTGAAGATGTTCAACATGGTATTAGAGCAGGCTACAGTCATGGGTTCAAGTGTTAGCACTATCCATCATCAAAAAGAATTTTCATGTGCATGTCTAATGAAAAAGAACCAGGGCCTCCTAATTAATTCAGTGAATGTGTGCTTTGACTAACTAGTTAAGATTTTATATGAGACGGTGGCATAATTCAACAATGGTATGGTTTGTTGTTTCCTTATATGCTTGGACAATCCTCACCTCTTCATTTTCTTTACATGGTCCTCACTTATCCCTATTCTTGGTTTATTAAATGTTGGCCCCTCATGTTATGTTATCTAAGCTCCGAAATATCCAGCATTGGGTGTGCAGGAGGTGTTAGAGTTGCACATTGATTGAGGGTATAGTTTGTTGTTTCCTTATATGCTTGGACAATCCTTACCGCATGAGCTAGTTTTTGGAATTGAGTTAGGCCCAAAGTTCATTTTCTTAACACTCCTTGAAGAGGACTTTGAATACATGCCCCTCAACAACTAAGAACAACAATCTATTATTTCTTGGATGGTCTTTATCGTGACCATGTAGCTGAGTTTTCTTCTCAACCTTTTCTGTAGTTTTGGGAGTTTCTGGTGGCCCTGATAGCATGGCCCTCTGTGTGTTAACTGCTGCATGGAAAACCAATAGCCTTGGTATTGCTGCTCAAAAGAATGAGTTCATTGACGGGCTTTTGGCAGTGGTAGTTGATCATGGACTGCGTGCCGAGAGTAAAGATGAGGCCAACCTTGTTCATCGTCGAGTCACTAGCATGGGTATATATTCCTTCAACTTCTTTTTCTTGTCTTGAATTTAATAGCATAGCTTAACACCTTTTAATAGAGATATAATGTAGGCCTTGTATAGGGATCAAATGTGAGATTGCTTCCTGTGAATGGTCAGAAGGCAAGCCGAAGCAGGGTCACTTGCAAGAAGCAGCTCGCGAGAAGAGGTGATTTCCACAGTTTCAATTTCTCTTCAGCTAAATGCTATTTCTGAGCCTTGTAATATCTGTGTGTGCTGGTCTTTTATTGACTATGTGTTATCTACATTCATCCTGATGTTAACAATTTTTTCATTATTGTGAGTAAATAATTTGTCCCTTGTCATTTGTTCAGGTATGAAATTCTCCAAAGTGCTAGTATCCGGCATCAGATTGGTGTGTTGATGACTGCACACCACGCAGATGACCAGGTATTGTCATTACAGCTTCTACTCTGGATTATTGCATGTTTATGTTTCTAAATTAGCACTTTATCAGATGCATTCTGGTTAAGTCAATACATCGAAAAAGAGTTACGCTAATATTATTTGGATAATTTGATGTTGCCTCATCCAAATGTGAGTTGAACGTTATAGGCTTTAACACAATAGACTCGGCAATCGCTAATAGGAGTACTTTACAGGCGGAACTATTCATTCTCAGGTTATCTCGTAATAGTGGTGTGCTTGGACTTGCCGGAATGGCATTTGTTTCACAGCTGTTCTGTACATGTCCAGATTTAAGTGCTGAAGCGAGTGGCAATGGAATTTTATTGGTGAGACCTCTGCTGGAGTTCTCTAAAGAAGATATGTATAAGGTTAGTTTTTCCAGTTTGCCTTTTTGGAGGATTTTCATAGTAGTCTTTGAACTCTGAATGACTTGTTCTGAATCTGTAAGTAGAGTTTTTGAGGTTAATGTTTCATCAGGATCTTCCCCACTTGTGGGATTATACTGGGTTGTTGTTGTTGTTTTATCAGGATCTTAAAATGATTAAACTACATCTTCTGCATTTCGCTTAAAAAATTGAGGGGGTTATTTCTTTTGCTAGTTCATTGGAAGCTTCTAAAGTTGCATTACCTTGTATTGCAGATATGTCTTGGTGCCAATCAAGAATGGGTTGAAGATCCCACGAACAGAAGCACATTATTTACTCGTAATAGAATTCGTATGACATTGACTGACCTGTCATCACGTGAGTTGTTTTTCGTGCATTTGACTTGATTTGTGCACCCAGTGTCTTGGAGAATCCTTGTTAAGAGACCTATATTTACTGTATCTTGATCCTTTTTTCCCCTGCAGCTATCTTCAGATCTGAGTTGCAAGCACTTATTGCTGCTTGTCGGAGAACAAGGTTGCATGTAGACCGCATATGTTCCAACCTGATGCATCAAGCTGTGACTATCATGCCTGTGAGTTTTAGAGTTGAGTTGGGAATGCATTATAACCAACGTGCCATTGTCCCTCTATTGGTACATGATAGCCTTCGGAACAGGTGTACTACCTGTTTGAGAAATGACATCTATCTGCATTTGCTATCACTTCGTGCCCTTTTTTTGGGTATATTGGTTGTCAGTTGGCGGTTTAGCACCATTTTCCTTACATACACATTTCACAGTCCATTACCTGTCCAAAACAGAAACACTAGCATTTTATTCAACCTTATTTTCTTGTCTATAACCTGATGTTCCCCTCTCTTTCTTTCTCATTCTCTGCCTCTACTCCCCTAATTTTTATTTTCTGGGAAGCAGGAAGGGGATGTGGTGATTGACTTAGGAATCCTCAGGCCTTCAGAATTAAAGGACATAGTTCTCTCGAAGTTTATTGCTTTGTTGTTGCAGGTACTGCTACCTTTATCTTTTTTTACTTTCTTTAATCAATTTTTCTCAGACAAGATATTTTGTTGTAGACAGCTTTTCTCGACCTATATCTAATGATAGATACCTACTCATGCCTCTTGTTTCTGGTATCGCAGTTTGTTTCACAAAGGCAAAGACCTGTCAGAGGCAGGGCATCAAAATTGTTGTTAGACTACATTCGGACTTCCCCATGCAAGGTGAATATAATCCAATCTAACTCCGTCTTTGCACACACAAATGAGATATAACATTTGTGGGCAAGAAATTCCTTTGTTTTGAAGTTAAGACTGACAATTTTCAATAACACATTGTCGAATGTATATCACTTATGGCACCTTACAGACCGCTGTTACTGCATCTGGTTGTTATCTTTGTCCTGCTCCTGGCTCCAAAGGCACTAAAGTATTGGTTTGCTGCTCTACTGATGCTGATTTAGCTCTAGAGTTTCTAAATCCATACTTGACTGAAGGAAAAAACTGCTCTATTTCAAATGAGGTAGAGCAAATTGTAGCAAATGGGAGGTCATACTCAGATCAGTTCCCTCAAAATACACTAGGAATGCAATTTTTGGACCTGACATCTTCTGATTCCATACTAGTTGAAGCCAAAAGGGAAGGGATTCTTGGTCAATCTACCTACAAGAGCATTATTTCTCTACAGAGAGAGGAAAGCAATAATTTCGTGTCTAAAACTAATATTATGCTTGAAAACATGGTGCAGCACAAAGTATATACAGCTTCTGCTCCAAGCAAAGTACTCCATCCTGAAAAAGTTGGCTACTTCATGAACAGATTTATAGTGAAGTGGAATCTGAGAAAGCAAAATGCCTGCACTTTATTTTCCATGAATAACTCCAATCAATTCCAAGATTTTGGAGAAGAAAAATGGAACTTTTGCAATTCTTGTCTCGTTGGCCATGATCAGGTGGCCAGGGTCCGTTGCATGGTTGATGCTGATTGGTTGTACCTTGCGACGTTATCAAAGAGAGGGGATAGCAGCAGTCTTCATGAAGAAGAACTTTCCCTTTCAGTGGAGTCACGAGCAATGAGCAACATAAACTTGTGTTCTGCTTGTACAAAGAAATCAGCTGAAAGAGCTCTCCTCTTATTGAAGTCCATTCCAGTCGCAGCAAGAAGAGTTTTACCTGTCTTAGTCAATGTGGATGGGGTGTTGCTAAGCATACCAGTAAGTTGATGCCTGTTTTTACGTCTGCCTTTGTGATACTAATCTGATAGTATTCTTCCTACAGCTAACAAGCCTTCCTGATAAGCTTTACTTTATCATTTATTCTGTTCAGCCTAAAGCGTGAGGCTTCAATTGCCAGCTCATCATTATATTTATGCAAACCTGATAAATGAACAGGCTGGTTCAACCACAAACAAGTTACTCATTTGATTTAGTTTCCTACAGAGACTGGTGAAAAACAGTTTAGACCAATATTTATGGTTGATCCGAGTGGAGTAGATAAAGTGGAGATATTCTCTCTTTGAGCCCTACTGAAATATCTAGGCTGTTCAGTTTTCGCAGCTTGCCTTGCCTCTTAGGCACTGATCCTCTACTTTGTGCTTCTTCTAACAAACACTTACGACCCAACCCATGTTCTATCGCGGTTTCATTTTGTTTAGTTTTCTTAGTTTTTTCCCTTTACTGCATCACTGAACAAGGACACAGATCATAATAATAGCGCAGAACTTTTTGGTTATATAATAACTAGCCACCACTGACTAGATCCTTCTCCTCTTACACTCTGTGGCCCTTTGTCTTCCCTCCTTTCCTTTTTCTGGATCTTTTCAAGATTGAGTGCACTCGATCAACTACCATGCTGTGCAGTAAGACAAAAAGTCACCCAAAATAGCCCCACATTCGCTAATACAAATGTCTCAGGCGTGTGTATATATATTGATAGTTAACTGCATGGTTGACTAGATTGGCTGACATGCAACTGGAGCTGGAACGTGTGTGTTTGATGACAGTAAATTGTTCCTTCTACATTTCCTGTCATTTTGCTCATCAACCATATCTCACAGATTACCTTATATCAGTGAATATTATGCTTACTACCATTGTAGTTCATAGCCAATCCGAAGTCAGGCTGTAGGTAACTAGTTGTGAGGGCATTAATAGTGTAAAATACAATCACAACATCCCTGAAAAACTTGGGGTTTTTTGTTTTCCGCACCTTCCATGTTTTGATGTCATTTCTTATTTCTCCGCAGTTCTTTATCTTCTCTATCAACTGATAATAAGGAGTAATTATGTTCTTTTGCTTCTATTTTATCAGTGTGTGGGCTTCCAGCACTGTCCTTGCTTGGTGGCATCAGCAACATTTAAGCCAAAAATACCGTTGGGTGGAGGTTACAATTCATTCCTCTAGCTGTTTCGCAATGTAACCAATGTGATCTTGTTCATCATGATTAGTGTAGCTGGTCCTCTGCAGTGTACCAGAGGGAAACGTCTCTACTAGCGAGAGGTAATCTGAATTTTGGACATTGTTCGATTAGGATGCATGGTACATGTCTAAGATGCATAGAGACTCTAGCATTGGTAGAATCTGAATATTGACACTTAGGGTTTAGGACCTAGGGTTTAGTCCCTATAGAGCACATTATATCCAAGAAGCAGCTGGCAACTATTTTCTTGTATAACAACCGCTCAACAGAAACATGAAAAGCTGCAGATCCTTTTAGGTGGCAATTGTGTCAATGAGAAAGCTACATTTGGATGTAAAGTGATTAACATCTGTTGCAATTCTCGTGGCTGACATCTTATGTTTTTTTTCTCTCTTTTGGGTAATTTTAGGAGCAAATATTTAAAAAATCAGGGTTCGGGTAAAGCTACCACTAGGCACCAATGGCAACATAGATTATTTCAAAGTCGCTATGTTAGGTGTCATTTGAAATCTATAGCATTGCAATAACGTAACTGAGAATAAACCGATTTTTAATCTTGTGCAAAGTCAAGCCTAATAAAACATTAGATTTCCAATTAATAACTTCAAATTTTGGATCATGAATCCTCTCTCTGTACTTTGTTTCAAATAAGCGCCTTAAAGCTAGCTAATCCAGCTAGCAAGCCATAAAAGAAAGGGGAAAATTAGTAAAGGTGCCCTGCGCGAAACTAACTCTTCTAAAACCTGAAATGGGGAAGGAGAAAGAAAGGAAGGACTAACGAAATAAAGATATGGTTAAACTGCAGGCAGAAAATCACTTCTCATTTTTAATCAGATCGTGAAAGAAGTATCCTGAAGCAAACCATAATCCTTCAAGGAGATAATGGAAGTACTGCATATTGACAACTTACCATGCCCATAACACCGTTTACTCGTTCAAGACAGCCTCTAAAATGGAGGTAAAAACATATACCTCCATTGACGATCTAAACCCAACAAAGACTATAGCTGCAACGATACAATTAAAATCCTATCACATCCAGTATATTTTACATTAGGGGGTATTTGAATGCAGAATTAACATGAGGCAATAAACTAAAGTTCTGTATTGCCTTTTCTATAATAGACAAAACAATAAACACATAGGCGAACCTAACTACATCATACTCTAGTGTTTAAGCATCATCCATGTGGTTATCATTGTCATGGTCGCCTTCATAATATTCATCGTCACGCTGGATATGCTTATCTTGGGTGTGCTCTGTGAATACAAGGCAGGGTAAAAGTGTTATATCACTATAGTTCTGAATTTGAGCATGTTATGTGCTTAAAGTCACATTTCTACTTACGATCCACACGCTCGTCTGGATTTTGGTCATCTTCATCAAAATCAGGAATATAGAAGTCGGGTGGTACCTACAAAAATATGAAAGTTTTCAGACTCCATGCAAGCCACTATCTTTCCCCAGATTCCTTCAGGCGTCCATCACAATCATGGTTAGATCCATTCCACGCACTTTTGATGACAGTTACAGCACATAGCAAATGCAGGTTGCTCTTTTTTTATGCATTGGAGAAGCATTCTCACAGTGATAGTATGTGAATGATTGTAGAACCACAGTAGAAGCTGAAACTTCCCTTTTACATGATTGTGTATTTTCAAAGGAAGGATGATCAACATAAGTCGTCAAGAGGCAAACACTTTCAAGGGCAAAATGTATCTCAAGTGCAATGCCACGGCAATCCGAAAAAAAATTAAAAATAAACAACCTTTTTAACTGTGCAAGGCAAATTAAAAATTGCAAGTTGCTCAAGTCATATAAACACAAAATATAGCATGCAACTATGTAAAAACAAACACATGTAATTATGCATTCTTGATTAGTTGGCAACCCGAAATTACAAAAGATGCACTTGACTTACTTCTTGCATTTGTACACCAGGAGCATGCTGGATGCAACGAAGATTTTCCATAACTTGCATTTTTATGGTGCCAATGTATGATTTGCTATTCAAGTTCTCCTGTTCAATCAATGAAACAACAAGTTGAGCAAGATTACGATGCTAATTTGTTATCCTTTTTTACTATTTTCTTTTTATGACCGAGAAGTCCATCGGGAGATGATGGGCCAACCGCATCTCCAACCAGCCTTCAAAACTCGAGGATGATGGGCCCGCCCCTCTACCCTTCTCCACTTAAATACTGGACTTAGTTCGCTTGGCACAAGGCTCGAACTTGCAACCTAAGACACATTTCCCTGAACCTTTGGGAGTTGAGCTAACCCCTAAGGGCTTATCCTTTTTTACTACTTGAAAACGCTCAATGAGACATGGCACAAAGGATCAAGCGATCTGGTCATCTTATGGTTAATACAACTATGGTGTGCCAAATGAATGTAACTGGAAAAAAGGACTGCAAACCTTGAGTAAGATTAGGACGTGTTGTGTAAGGAAAAAAACAACAAAAATATTTCAACTTACTATGTGCCCGCCAGGAAGCTTTAATGAATAATCAGGGCCAAAATATTTGATGTAATCATTATCTGGAATTTCTGCAAGACGAAGTATACAATAAATTAGTCAAACAAGCCTCTCTATAATAAAGAATATAAACATTCAGCTCATCCCCAATAACATCGTATAAGCTGATATTTTACCAATCTCATTCAAAGTTGAATTCAATGTTAAACAGCACAAACCCAAAGCAAGGAGTCAAATATCAGTAACTCCAGAGTCCACATAAACCTCGCGAAAATTTATCTAGTCATAATGCGATAACTTTGACCAAACAGTAACGTGAATGGTTGAAAGTAATAAAAGGTTTTCTAACTCGCACACACAAGATCGATTCAGTGTTAGAAGACCAATCCACCCTTTCTTTCTGTTTTCGCTGAACAATTGCCAAAGACAAAGCTACCAAGTTGCTGATGAATCCACAGGAAGTGCTAAATGATTGGTGTCAGAACAGTTTACTTAATATACGTGTCCATGATAGTTACCCAGTTAAATTTTCTTAATAACTCAAAAAGAAGAAACTGTTACGGACTATGGAAAGGAAGAGTAAGCCTACAAAACAGTTAGCACTTGGGAAACTGGGTAAGTGCTAAACCAATAACTCAAATACATCAGGCAACAGATCTGTACTTAGAACCATGTTCAATCAATTAATATATCAATCAACTACCCCTCAATCCCAAGAAAAGTTGGGGTTGGCTATATGACTTGCATCTACAATATTGGGATGGAATTCACGGTACACCAAATTAACCTTCACGGTCAGATAGTGCTACAGTGAACATCAGTCAACTATCTAGATCAAACCTGGACAAAAAAATTCCTCTCTTCTGTCTGCTCGGTAAAGCGATTCCAAAGCTCACAGCCAGTTAGAGCTATAAACATTCTGCCCCATTCAAGTCCAAATCATTCCAGTACTACTTTGCTTATAGATAATTTGTCTTTTAAGGTCAATTATGAGTTCTCAGTTTTCTAAAAGTTCTAAATCTCATACTTATTCCTATACCTGCATACAAGTCTCTAGCCTGGGTAGAAGAACTTCCGGATAATGGACATAATGCAAGTGGAACAATAATAACTAAAACTTAATGCCAAGGATATCTGTAAACCAGTATTCCTTGTTGCATAAGCACAAAAAGGAGTAACACATTTTTGCATTTTGCATCCTAACTAAGCTGTTGACAGTCATGAGAAATTACTGAAACAAGAATAAGCAGTGTGAATGCATCACACAAAATAGAAGTCTGCTCAACATACCATTAGGAAGTTCTGTGTCTAAAAGAACTCCAGTTTCCAGTGCCCAACATCGGGCAACGTTCTCTTTTGTGTATCCCCCACCTCCAGTTACCTGCAAAAGGTCCCGTGCAGTTACAGAGACAGGTAACATGTTATGAACCTGAAATGAAATTTTGATTTGAGAAACACCCACCAGCAACGGCAAATTAAATTTCTTCACAAACCTTACGCATTCAGCATGCCCTGTAAGAAGCATCCATTGATAGATATAGATTTAAAATCAACAGAGGAAATCCCACCAAGAGCTGAATAGTGAGATAGAACTACACTGCTGAAAGTGTTTAAAATAAGATTTTCCAATTACAAGTAGAATAGCACCATCAATGGAGAGGTTGAAGCAGCCCAGACGGTCACCAGCTAGTGAATCTGCCCCACATTGCAGAACTATCGCACCAGGTGAATATGTTTCCACAACCTTTGCTATAATCTATGAAATGACATGTTCCAAAAGCTTTAATAAATCAACAGAACACAGTAAAACTAATATTGCAGAAAACTTTCTTCATGACTTACTGTTTTGAAGAGTCGAGTGAAGATGGCATCATCTATTCCATCCTTGAGAGGCACATTTATGGAATAGAATCTTCCATCTCTTTCCCCTGTATCCTTCAGAATGAAACCACAATAAGCACAGCTAATGGTGTTCATAAGAGGGGTCTTCTCTGAATGCAAGGGGTAGAAGTTTCATCCTAAATGATGAATTTACATCATCAAGAGCAAACATAAACTTTAGACGCACATGTACTACAAAATTGATTCCATATTATCAAACTCTTCCCATTACTGAAAGGCAGCACATGTGCTTTCTCAAGAAAAACTCATGTTAGTTATTGGTTTAAGAATTTGACGTTTGCAGACAAACTCTGCTGGTCAAACCTAAGTAAACCAAATGTTCCATTTTTCTAATCTTCCCTTCTTTAGCACTTTATGATAGCACAAAGGGGTGGAACTCCACTCAAACAGCAGTACACAACAAGGCATAATCGAGCAACTTATAATAATGGGAAGTTTGGCATGAACGATGACATAAAAGATACAGAACTTCAGAATTTTTAAATGACCTAATAGTTTTATTAATGCGAACGCAAAAGAATCCTGCATACAAGGTGTACACAGAGCTGCACACCTTGACAGGGTTCAACCTTTTCTCAGCTTTCAAGCCTTAGATTAGCTCTAAGCTTCTAATGATATCAATGATTGATTTTTCAGTCCAAGAGGTCAGCCATAATGTACACCACCTCCCCCGTCCTCCTTTTATTTGACCTAATTTCCTTATCAATTTATTCTCATTTTCTTTACTCATTTCTCTAAATGGCTGAGTTTCCCAAAAATCGGAATAGCTACTTTGAAACTTTTACCTTGATATAGCACTCTACTGACAAGATATCTAATGTTTTATTGCAACTATTCCTTCACCATAAAACATTCGACCTACTTTATTTCTCTTGCCCATCACAAATAATGTCACCTTTTTTTCTGGAAGGAAAACCCAAGCTATCAAACTAATACATACTAACTACGATATTTCTTGATTTTGACATGACATCCTTTTTAATAACGTAGTTGTCGGAACCAGTTTTCACACACCTCGACATCCACAGGGTACAAGATACCACCAATCAGTACAACCATCAAGGCTAAGGCAAACATAGATAATTCGTCTTGTCTCACCTTTAGTGTACCCTTTTATTAGGATCCAAACCTGCATCCCCGAGGTTGTTACTCAAGTTCTTTGACTGCTAGGCACACATTTGAGATATAAACCTCCCTTTTTTTCTATAAACATTGAGATATAAATCCGTTCAACTATTTCACTTTTTGACAGTTCAAAGATTCTTCTCCTAAGTTATCCTAAGTCCTACTATCTAAACTAGGTAATCTCTTTGAAATGGAGGAAGTAATTTCTTTTAAATAAATGGTGGTGTTTGGATCATTTTTCTCTCGCCTCTACTTATCACAGGGCCTGCTTGCTCCCACCAAGACAAGTACTTGGAGTAACGGAAGTAACAAAATAGCACGAAAAAGTCAACAAAATTCAAATGAACCCACATAATATTAGCTCATGTTAGACTGTCAAAGTTCAAAGAAATCTGGAGAACAAAAAGAAGAATAAACTGTGAAGATAAGAGTACCTTCATATCACCAGTTCCAGGAAAGAACTTATCTCCATACTTGTGGAAACTAACTGTCATAACCCTGCAAAGAGCTCTAACATTAGAAACTTAAAGATTCCGGCACATGTGTAACATCTTAGATTGCAGTAAACTCAGCAAATATTTATCTCTAGTAGAAACAACTCATGAGAAAGAGTGCACTTTCTACACCAAAAAGATTATATAAGGCTGTCCTTTAATGAGCACCTAGCAAAGCATTAATGCACTTACAAATATATGAATCTAGAAAGTTTAACACTAACATTTTGAGTAAAAATGTCAAAGCAAAAGAACTTAGTAGCAAGCAGAAATCATTCCAAACAAAAATATTCAAACTGTGCATTAGCAATCAAAAAGAAATGTTCAAACTGTGCATTAAGTGAACAAATCAAACAGTTGGAAACCACAATCTGTCAATACTTAAAAGTATTCAACTGGTGCCTAGGTGGAAAGCGCATACCCACAGCAACTGAATAAATAAGCAATCCAACAATCAAGTGAAATATTGCAACTACAATCTATCAATGCTAAAGTATTCAACTGGTGTTTAGGTGGAAGTTCCATACTCACAGCTACTGAGTAAATAAGCAATTTAATAATCAAGTGAAATGTGAAGTTGAAGTTCTAATTTATTCGTAGGTGTGACACAAGATATGTGATATGAAGGTAGGTTTAAAATACTTCTGAGGCCCCATCTACAGTATAGTTAAGAAAAAAAACTTCTACAGATTTCACTCCGGGGAAGTTCATCGTCATTTGGCTTCTTGGAGTCACAGTCTAGATTCATAGCTACTACTTTAAAGATTCCTCTGGGTTTATCATTTATCCTCAGGTTTGACACTAGCTCCAAGCGACAAAGAAAGCAACCGCAGAAGTTGAAAACAAAAATTTTTGGACAAAACCTACAGAAAGTAATGTCACCTGACAGTACTTATATAAAAAAGTAATTCCACCTGTCTGTGAAATAAAAGGCCTCTTCTACACCATCACCGTGATGCACATCAATATCAATATACAGCACCCTCGCATGATACTTCAGTAGCTCCAATATTCCCAGAACTAGGTCATTTATGTAGCAAAATCCTGAAGCAGCACATTTCTTGGCATGATGCAATCCACCAGCCCAATTTATAGCAATGTCACAAAGCTGATTATTCAACCTGCGTGCAGCATCTGCCAGCAAATGTTTGTTAGAGACTGTGAATATGAGACTTCAAGTGAAATACCATGCTATCAAATGTCACGTTTACCTATTGTTCCACCAGCATAAATTTGGCAAAACTCGAATAAGTTGTCAAATACAGGGCAATCTTCTCCAAGATTATCTGATAAGTAACAAGAATTAGGTATAGTTCGACATCACATTACTCAAAATAAATTGGCTAAAATATGCTAAAAAGCATAGTAGTTCTTAGAAAAGATAATGAAATGTTTCTAGTTTGAAATCTGATCTTATAGTGAGTTGCTAGGGGAATCTTAATAGTCCAATTGGTTGGCTATCTGCACTTTCACCTTGTTAGTGAGAGTCCGATTCCGCACCTTGTAACCACCCACCCCCCAATTTCCCCTTCCCTTATGTATAATAATATTTTAGAAAATAGTTAGCTGGTAACCGAACCTGTATAAAATGTAGAAAACTTTGTTAGAGAACCTAAGTTTTTTAATGTTCAAACCATACAGGTCTAAGCGGAGTGACATGGACACTAGATTGGGTTTTGAGGCCTATTTGCTGTTGTTGTGTTGGGTTTGTTTCATGGAAAATGACTAGTCATGTAGTACTACAGCAATAAAACAAATAAGCATGCAGCTCAAAGATAATATTTTAACGGAGAAGAGATGAAATAAGTCAAAGTTCAAAACTTACATCTAGCCATTTCACTAGGGAACAAGTGCTGGGTATCAGGGGTAATCCGGTTCAAGAACTCAACATAATCAGCTGAATGAAACTGCGCTAGCTCCACTGGGTATGCTTTATGAGGCCTCTACATATTGCAATCGAAAAAAGGTAAACCAGATAAAAACGAAGAACTTCAAAAAAACACAAAAAAGGAAAACTGGAAAAAGTTACGAACATAGACTTCCATCTTGTTGTGAAGACCATAGGCTAAAACCAGATGATGAGTCATACACAACCTGTGCGGCTTCATTGGATGGTTCGGACCGAAGTACACGCTTCCGACATCGCCTGTAACAAAAATTCAGCTTTTACGTAAACAATTATAAACGCTAGCATACAGAATGAGCAGGATCTGGGGCTTGGGAAAAAGAGAAAACTGTACCGTCGTAGAAGTAGGAGATTTTGTCCTTGGACCGCATTTTGTAGAGCGAATAGTTGCTATGTAGAGAGGAAGCTGAGACTCCCGGTGTTGTTTACGGGGACTTTGCCGGCGGGAGAGGTTTCCCGGGTTGCCGTCGGCGATTGCTGTGAAATGAACAACGGGCGACTCGTGGATTTATATATCTTTAAATGAAAAACTAAAAGAGACTCTGCCAACTAGTTATATTGTTAATTCAGAATTAAGAAGTTTTTAATTCAAAATTTATTTTCCAGCTTATTATTACTTCGACGAATTAATTCTTTGTTTAATTAACAATTGTCTAATCAAATATTATGTGATTTCTTTTCATTTGTATAATCATTAGTTGGTGAGTCCTAGTGCTAATAGCAGCTGGCAGATGTGTGCAAAACCTGAATACTATCTTTTCTTCTTTTTTGACGACGAGGGAATACAATCTTGTTACTATTAAAGAAAAGAAAATTGACTCACATAAACAATATTTTGAAATCCTCGTTTTTTTATTGGGAAAAAGGCCAAATATAACTCTCAACTTTATTATATTATTCATATTTACCCTCCATTATACTATTGAATCACATGTACCTTACCGTTAATCAAACTTTTAAAAAATACCATCCACCTAACAGAAAACTACCAAATTAAAAAATAAATGACTCGTTTTCTTTTTTTGAAAAGCTCATTAACTCATAACCCATGATTTTTTAGCTCTGATGATCTAGGTATGTATGCTTCCATTGCATACAAAGAAATGGACATTGGGCTCGATCTGAAAATAGGCACTCCAAAATCATAATGTTGAAAATCAAAGCTCAACCCATAGTGGTACTAGATTTCTCTATCTATTAGTAAATTGAGGGTATTATTAAGCAAGGAGATTAAAATTATTTCTATTTGTAGATGGTGCTGAATCAAGAGTCAATTAATTGTATATGGACTGGTTATAATCTTATCCATGAGGACTAGTGATTCTTCGAATTCAATATTCAACATGATAAAGGAAGTTTAGGTGCTTGTAGCATTTTCTCATTGTTATTAAAAGTTTTATTATAATATACAAAGCTGATTTCGAAGAAACCATCTATAATTGTGATTGATTTCTAATGTGTTGGTCTATCCATTATGAGCTTGATTCTTTCGACTTTGTTCTTTCAAATGTGATATTTTCTACGGTAAAGGGTCAAATATACTCATGTACTGTTGGATATAGTATTTAGAAAGGCTTCGTTATACTATTGGTACTTTTGAGTCCCAACCGTTACACTATTAAATATTTCTACCCTTTCTTTAATGGAGGGGACACGTGTTCATTCCCTGTGCAATTTTCAGACCCAAGTTATATTACCCGTCTTTATTAAGACACGACCCACCCAATTCAATAACCAATAAACACTTAAATGAAAACGACCCTTCCCATTTACACCAGCCCTAGTTTTATCTCTCTTTTCTAATCCAAAGTTCTGTACTGGGTTCAGGTCCTACTGCGCATGAAGTTTGGCAATTTAGGGTTGGACGAGTTCAAAGGTACTATCTTTCTTCATGAAATTGTTCCTTTTTTTGTTTTTTAGTCGATTTGTTATACAATTTTGTTTGGATGTTCTAGCTAGTATGGGATTTGTGTTCTAGGGTTTCGAATAATTTCTTAAAGGTGGTTTAGGGTTTCTTCTTTTTGTATTGTTTACATTTTCTATTGTTATCGAGACAATCCTATATAAATTTGGTTACTTTTTGTTTGTTAGTAAAGCAATGGGTCCTTTAAATCATTTGCATGTCGGACATTCTAGGTATTATTTGTTGTGTTGTGAATTCTTTATTAAGGGAGGGCCCTCATAGTGCCACTTTAGATGCAGATTCTGTCTTTCTTTATTGTGGTTGGGGGGGGGGAGGGGGGGGAGGGAGGGGGACCCCATATGTTTATTCGTATTTTTATGCCTCTTTTGCTAGTTCCTTTACTGTTTTCTTATTTTTATTTTGTCTTTTATTTGTTGCATGCTTGCAGAAAGTCAGTGATGGTATTAAATGACTTAATAATTTATTATGGCGGTGACTGGATTTGCAAGCCACAAGTGCTATACCCAAAGAAAGTGCAGCACATTAAGAAAGGGTATGACCCAGACCTTCTATCTTTTGTTGATTTAGTCAATGAGTTCACAGAAAATCTGGGTTATGTAGGGGTTCAAGTTCAGCAACTAATAGTTGAAAGTCCTTGTGGTACACTTTATGAGATTGAAGGAGATGGGGGGATTAGACATTTGTTGAAGCTAATTTGTAATGAATATAAAGTAATCAACCTGTTTGTTGTTGATGAATGTGATCCTTCCTTGCATAGTATATCAAATATCGTGCACCATAATGTTGATGAGGTTGGCACTTTGTAGCTTGAGTGATATAGGGTCTGACTCTAGTTCTGATTCTGATGGGTATGATTCTGAAGAACTGAAAATTGTTAAAATCACAAAAAAAGAGGGACATAACTGAACAACTAATGAGTACAAGGAGTTGTATAAGGGTATGACCTTTAAGGATACTGTAGAAGCTAAAAAGTGTCTTAAGTTGTATTCTTTGACCAATAAGAAAGAACTGAAATTGGAGAAGAGTGACAAGATTAGAGTTAGGTATACTTGCACAAACACAAAAGACTGCCTTTGGTTTGTTTAGTATCCAAGGAAGGGGGTTTTGGGGTTAAAACTAAGACCCTAAATCCAAACCGTAGTTGTGGCACTTCATTTGATAATTCTACTGTTGACTATCACATAATAGCTTAATGAAGACGGGTTTTAGTTTGGAGCTTAGACCATATATTGGTCTTGATAGTACATTTTTGAAGGGGAAGGCCAAGGGAATATTGCTAGTTGTTGTTGGTCAGGATAGTAGCAATCACTTCTACCCTTTGGCATGGGCAGTTGTTGACAAAGAAACAAAGGCAACCTGGATTTGATTTATGGAATTACTGAAGAATTCTTTGAACCTTAAAGATGGTCAAGGGATCACTTTCATGTCAGACATGCAAAAGGTAACTTTCCTGTTTTATTGTATTTCTTCTTTCATTTACTTTGGTGTTTTGTGCACACTATCTGATACAAGTTTTTTTGGGTTGATTTGAAAATATCTACGGATTAACTGAAGCTGTCAGAACTGTCCTTCCAGAAGCACACCACAGATTCTGTGTCAAGCATATTGAGGCTAACTGGTGCAAATCATTTAACACTAGAGAACACAAGAAGCTGCTTTGGTGGTGTGCATGGGCCACATATGAAGAGGAATTCAAATATCAACTAAAGAAATTAGGAAAATTGAAGAAGGAAGCTGATGAGGGTTTGTTGAAGTATCCACCTCAAGTTTGGTGTAGAGCTTACTTGGATATTGTATGTAAGAATCAATCAGTTGATAACAACCTAACTGAATCCTTCAACAAATAGATTCTGAATGCTAGATTCAAGCCAATAATTAAGATGTTGGAGGATATAATACTCAATGTCATGAACATGATAAGGATACATGACGATGAAGTGAAGACATGGGCTACTGAATGCAGTCCAAAAAGCATGCAATTGTACAGTGAGTATCTACAGATTGGTCACTGTTGTAAAGTCAATGCCAATGGTGACAGTGAGTATGAAGTGTCTGGGGGAGGTGATAAACATTGTGTTAGGCTGGATTTGGGGATGTGTACTTGCAGGGCATGGGGTCTTAGTGGAATCCCATGCCCTCATGCTATTGCAGCTATACTCCATAAGAATATAGACCCACCAACAGGAATGCATTTGTGGTTTAGCAAGGAGGTATACTTATTGACTTATAAACACAAGTTGCAGCCTGTTCCAGGTGAAATTTTTTGGAAAATTGAACCTTCCTAAGCAATGGAACCACCAGATTTGTGAAGATGGCTGGCAGGCCAAACGTTAAGAGGGACAGGGAGAAGAATGAAGCAATTAAAAGGCAAGGAGGGTGATCTTTGTCCAGAAAGGGTAGGGTCATGACTTGTGGTAAAGATGGACAATCAGACCATAATGCAAGGACCTGTGGCATGGTAAATATATCATATTCACTTTTATTTAGTTGTATTTGTGTATATTACCTCATTTAACTTCTTTGTTTAACAACCATCAAAGGGGAAAGGCAAGGTAAAGCAACCTCAAAAGAGGCAAAGATCTTTAATAGATGAGGAAACAGAAGAAGATATAAGCTTATCAGCTCCTCCAGTATCTCAACCCAGTCAAGGCAAAGAATTTACCTTTATGCCAACACCTACAAGTAGGAGAGGTGGCCAGTCAAGCAAGAATATAGATGCTAACATCCCAGAAATTGGCAATAATGAATGTCGCACCTCCTTTTTATTGACTACACCCCGCAAAGGGTGTAGAGGAGTTTTTCCACTTAAAGGACAATCGGAACGGGATTTATTATTAAAATTCAGAGTCGCCACTTGGGAGATTAATGGTGTCCCAAGTCACCGGTTGAATCCCGAACCGAGGAAATTATGACTCTGTTAACAGTCAGCGAACCAGAAATCCGAGTAAGGAATTCTGTTAACCCGGGAGAAGGTGTTAGGCATTCCCGGGTTCCGTGGTTCTAGCACGGTCGCTCAACTGTCATATTTGGCTTACTTGTTTGATTTTAGTACATGTTTTAATCTATGTGCCTTTAACTTTGAACGCTTTTATTCTTATTAATTTAGAGAGTTGCAACGTCGTGAAAATGCGCCTCAATCCACGTCGCACCAGTGCACCCGTGAGTGTTAACACATTTCAACTTCGTTGAGATTTGGATTTGGGTCACATAAATGTGCACCCGAATTTAGGAAGGTAATTTTATTAAAATCGTGTGCCTAAAGAGACTATTGCGTTATTATCTTTGGGGAAGGCTGTGGAATTCACTAACAACCCATCCCGAAGTCTAGGTATTTTAGTATAAACATTTATCGAGGGCCCCGCAATTTTACATTGTATCCGGTGAGGCTCGTCCCGTTTTATTATTTAAAAGGGTAAACCTAAAGTAACTACAATTTTCTATTCGATTTGTTAATAATAAAAGAAAAGGTCCTAATTAATTTATTATTGGATCAAAGCACACCAAATGATAATTCTGCGATAAGGCCAACCACAGGGCTCCGAGATAGCCCGACAGAGGAGAATTGTACCCAAGTCTACACCAAAATTTGGCCAATTACAGACTTTGGCCCAGGCCCAAACGAACATTGAAATCTGATCCGAGCCTGGGCCACTCGCTTAAATCACTAAGGCCCAAAGCAACAAAACAAGGCTGTTGAGCCTTGAGTTCACCGGCAACACTTGTACCAAACAGAATTACGGTTTAAACTTACTGCGATTACAATTATTTCACAATGGTGTGGCTGGAATCCAGTTTTATATTCAACGTGTTTAGGCTATCTAACTACTACAGAGACCCATGGAATTCCACAAATTGACGGAGCCAAATTATACTTATGTTGAGGTCATAACCCAGGGATACAGTACACATGAAAAAAAACCGCCTAATTTCGAATTCAACTTATTAGGGCCAACACTAACGTTAAACACTGACATGGCCCCCGTTCTGATTTCAGCTCTGGCTTCAAGTTTATTAAACAGTCATTACATGAATTCAAGCTACACTACACTAGCAACACAAGCTAAACCAAACTAAAACTACTAACTGCAGAATTCACATGCTCATAGGAGTACACTGAGCTAGTTCGACTGGCCACAAATTTAAAACAGTCCCAAACAATTCAGCCAAACAGTCTACTTATACAGTCCAGGGTTTACACACGTACAAAATTGAATTGACACTATGCTGTGCACTTAAATCTAATGCCTATTTAACTATCAATACACCATATCCAGGCAGCATAATTCAAGATCAAAAGGTGAATA
>NW_017674407.1:0-634 GCF_001879085.1 Nicotiana attenuata
CATCTTGAGCCCCAAGATGCAAGCTTCGTACTCGGCCAGTATTGTTGGTGCGATCGGGAACCTGAGATTGGCGGATACCGGATAATGCTGGCCGGTTTCTGATACTAGGACTGCTCCTATGCCAACTCCCTTGAAATTTGCTGCTCCGTCGAAAAACATCCTCCAACCGTCATAGGATTCTGCAATGTCCTCTCCTATGAAGGATACCTCCTCATCAGGAAAATACGTCTTCAGAGGCTCGTATTCTCCATCCACAGGGTTTTCAGCTAGGTGATCCGCTATTGCCTGTCCTTTGATTGCTTTCTGAGTCACGTAGACAATGTCAAATTCACTCAGCAAGATCTGCAACTTGGCTAGCTTTCCAGTGGGCATGGGCTTCTGAAAGATATACTTTAATGGGTCCATTCTTTATAAGAGATACGTAGTGTAAGCACAGAAATAATGCCTCAACTTCTGAGCTACCCAAGTCAGAGCACAACGGGTGCGCTCTAGTAAGGAATACCGGGCCTCGTACAGGGTGAACTTCTTGCTGAGATAATAAATGGCCTGCTCTTTTCTCCCCGTTTCATCATGCTGCCCCAGAACACAACCAAACGCTCCATCCAATACTGCAAGGTAGAGTAGCAGGGGTCTA
>NW_017674407.1:4160-31931 GCF_001879085.1 Nicotiana attenuata
ACTGTGGGTCTTAAGCCCGATGAAAACTTGTCATTGTCTCTTCTAAAGCCGGCCTGACCTTAGCAGCTTCTGATCTCCAACGAGTGGCATACTCGCGGAATGTCTCTGTGGGTTTCTTTTTCAAGTTCTGGATGTAGAACACATCTGGCGCATTTTCCGTGTTGAATCTGAATCTGTCCATGAAATCGGACGCCATACTTACCCAGTTTGACCACTTCTTTGGGTCTTGGCTAATGTACCAAGACAGCGCATCCCCTTTCAGACTTCTCATAAAGAGCTTCATGCGAACCTTTTCATCCTTTCCTACTCCGACCAGCTTGTCGCAGTATGTCCTCAAATGAACTCTGGGATCCCCGGTGCCATCGAACATTTCGAACTTGGGAGGTTTGTACCCCTCGGGCAGTTCGACATCTGGTTGAATGCAAAGGTCTTCGTAATTCAGTCCCTCGATCCCCTTGCTTCCTTCAACACCCTGAACTCGGCTAGTCAGCTTCTTGAGTTCTGCGGCCAGATTCTTGATAAGAGAGTCTTTGTCATCAGACTCAGGTGCGCTTGAGGCGGGCTGAATGGGGTGTGGTATGGTTTCCACATAGATGGGGGTGTTGTGGTGATGATCATTTGTGGAGTTCAGTGGTTCGGGGATGAGCAGTGGGGTGTTGCTTGAAGTGTGGCATGTGTTGCAGTGGTGATGGGGAGTGGATTGGTTTTGTGGCTTCGGGATGTTTTGAGGAGGTATGGGATTTTGAGTGTTGGGGAAGCTGATATCCGGGGTAGTGAGGGAAAATGACAAGCTTGCCAAGTTTCGAACTTGGTCCAATTCTTCCTGAAATTTTAATAACTTCTGTTCGAGCTGGGAGGCACTTTCCTTGGAAACCTGAATACCTTGAGAAGTCTCTACCCTTTCAACTGAGCTTTCCTTTCTGATGTTGCTCAAATCTTCCATCTTTCCTTTGTTCTTGTTTCTGATAGGACTCGGAGGAGGAGGAGGCAGAGGACCCTTGGATCTTGTGGAATATGATGACGATGCCAGAGTGCACGAACTAACCTTTGGGGAGGGGAATAAGCAAAAGTAAAAACAAAAGGTAACAAGTTAGTAGGGATCGTGAGAAGAAAATGTTGCAATATTTAAACACATAGTGTAAGAATATAAATCGTGTTCTAAATTGGGAGCCTCATTGTGCCCGAGGTAAGCCTAGCGACAAGTAAATTTGGAGAACTTACAATGCTAAATGCCTCATTTCATTGATAAAAATAAGACGAATCCCTAAACGACACTAAATAACAGGAAATAAAGATGTCACTAGTGGCCATAGGCCTTATTACATTTTATAAAGCAGAAATGAAAACTCCTATCTACTTGATCCCAGAAGGACCTTCCCCAGACTCGGTATTGTCGGCTCCTTCGTACAGTTCTCCCAGCTCACGCAATCCTAGCAAAAAGTAGGCCCTCGCCAGATGTCCGCCTTCATTTCCTTCAGCAACCCGGCAATCTTCAACCCTCTTCAGGAACTTCTTTTCCAGCTCCACTATGCCCCGCTCCAAACAGATTAGTCGTTTGTTGGCGCTGACAGCCATATCTTTCCATTCTCCAATTAGCTTTTGATTGGCTTCTTGTATTTTGTGGTGCTCATTTTCACATTCCCGCATCCTCTTGCGCAATTGGTTGTACTTAGCCTGTACTTCAGCCTTTTCGTCGATGACCCTGTGACCTCGAACAAGCCCGGGTTGTCCTAACCCACTATGATCATCCTCCAACCAGTTTGGATAGTATGGAGCATAACCAGCGTGGTACCTGTCTGGTTCTATGGAATCCTTTCCCAGGATGATTTTGCAGTGCCACACATGCTAGCTTGACACTTGTACGGACTATCGTCGGCCTGGAAGTCAGCCCGGAAATGACTCATCTTGTCGACCCTTGGCATAACCTGCTTCCTTCCTGCCTGTCTCATAACCCGAATAGGGACACATGGGTAGGTCCCTCTTAAACCGATTAGTATCAGAAATAGAGTATCCCTAGACCGTATGATGAATTCTTCAGTAGGGAACCACTCAAACATCCATTGCACTCGGTCTTCAGTAAGATTGTCGAAGAGCTCGACCCACTCTCTAGCATTCTCTGGTTGGGCAAACATGTTGGGCATATAATTCATCCGCTTTGGTGATGAAAAGCGATATGATCATCCCAGTCTCTACGATGGATTTCCTGCCGGTACTCACTCCTTTGGAGGTGCTCCATAAGCCATACTTGGAGTAGCAAATTACATCCCTCGAAATGTTTGGCCCCTTGTTGACATCTTTCTAGGGCTCGGTATATTCTGCAACTATCATTGGCACAAGGCTGAATGGCTGCCCGTTAATTCCTTCCATCAAGGTCTTGGTGACCATGGCCAGTCTGGTATGGATTCTTGCTTTCTTTGTCGAAACAACTATCATCCCCAAGAAACAGAACATAAACACAAATACCCTTCGGTGGATGTGCCCCAATGAGGTGATGGCGAACTCGTCCGGATAGGTACGGTATGATTTGCTATGGTCGTACCTTTCATACAAATGGTCAAAGGGAATGTAAGACTTCTCCAAACATGTCAAGTCTGGGATTCTTCTTTTAGACCCACTCATCTTAAGAAAACCCCTACCCTTACGATTTCTCGCATTAGCAAGCTCAGAGTTTCCTATGGTATCCCAGCCAGTCCTCCTATCTCCTCAAGCAAAGGTGCAATCTCAATGTCTCCGAAGCGGAATACTGACCTATCGCAGTCCCAAAACAGAGTGCAGCTTCTATGATTTTGTTGTTGGTTTGAATGTCTAGGAGAGAAGGCAGGTTTCCGAGATACTTCCGGACAAGAGTTTGATCGTTGGAATGGAGATCCTTCCACCAACTTAGCAATTTGGGGTGAATGTTGGTGACCATGCCGAATCTGGGGACTTCGTGCCTCATTTCTGCAAAACAAAGGGTTAGGCCCCTTTCCCCACCGGACTCGACTATTTAACATCAATAATTAGCATGAGAAGCATTTAGTTCTCCAAATGAATGCACAGAACGTGGTAAGGTCCGTTTGTGTCTCCAGGAAACCCAGTGGACTTTGGACAAGGCTATCTTAAAGAGTCATTATGTGGACGACATAACTGACTCGGCTAGGTTTGACCATGATGCATGCACAATTAAATAGAGTAGGGTTTCTATGGGGTTTTAGACTGGTACCCTTGAGCGGACAACTCAAGAGGGAAAGGCGCGGAACCGTCGACTACACCGTTGATCGACTGGTTTTACCGCAAATATGCCTTTGCCGGATTTAGGGGGTGATAATATCGAAAGAGCGCAAACACTCATTATAAGCGTTGCTAAGGTCTTTTGTTTGGCACGAGTGGATTATGATGTCGAAAAAAACGCAATACAATAATTAACAAATTGTCATGTACTTTAACGTTCATAAAATAATGGTTACAATAATTGCTCATAATTACAACAGTATCGAAGGAAAGCGGTAAAAGCATTAAAGAAAAGAAAATAAAGAGCCAAGTCAGTTTCGTAGTAGAAAAGAGATAAAGACATTAAATAAAGGCAATAAAGAAACAATAAAGTCACAAATAACATGAAATGATAAAAGCCTTAAAGAATTCCCCAGCAGAGTCGCCATGTTGTCGATGCCCCCTTTTTCTAAAGGCGAAATCGGGTTTACGACATTTGGGCGGGCAAACTCTTTTCCTTTTTGGGAATTGGGTTTGAGATTTAGAAGATTCGCCACCTAATGATTAAGTGCATTAGGACACTAAGAAAGAAATAAAGAGAAGAAGAACCAGAGAATGGGTAAGGGCTTGAAATTATCTCGGGGGGAAGGTGTTAGGCACCCCCCAAGATCCACTGGTGTGGTTCCCGGCCATGCTACAACTGTGACTTTAAATATAACAACAAATAAACACACAAGACAACTCTCACACAACGATTGCAAGTAGGGGAAGTATAAAAGTTAAATAAACGAGCTGAAATTTGGGACTAGGCAATTTCATAATTTATTTAAAGAATTATACGAGTGCAGAAGAATGGGAGTCAAACAATCGATACAAATAATCAGACAAAGGGATTAAATGGGGCGACAATTTGGGAGAGGGAAAAAAAGGACTTGGACATTTAAAGAGATTTTTTTTATGATTAAAGCAAACGGCAAGGTTTAAAAGAACCGAAAACTGCAATTTAAAAAATTCTGAAGTAAAACACATAAAGAGGGAGGGGGCCCTAGGCTTATAGATAACATGGATCACCCACGCAACACCCGGTAACCAATTATACACGTGGTGTTATCGCGTGATCATCATACCCATGTCTACCCTTTCCCACCCCATTAAGGTACTAAAGCGCGGAATGGTCTCGTTACTTATTGCATGCTACTACCCGCCCCAATCCTATCAGTCCCGGAGGCAGTTAGGACTACTAATCCTAGAGGGAAGGGATATTGGCTTTTGAAGTTTAAAAAGGACAAAATCTAGTGCGACAAACAAAACACATAAGAACAGTTAAGGGGGAAAACACATAGCAGTTAGGGCTCAAATAGGCCTCCTCATTCAAAGCAGGAATTGTTTAGCATGACTTACAAGTACTGGTTAGGTCTTTAATTAAACTTACGTAAAGGGGGTGGCTGATTTATCACATATTTTCAGATAAGAAGTCCGAATTAGGCCTGCCTACTGGTTGTAATTATTAAAGACTGGTATAATTAATTGATTACCTAATGGTTTGCCTAGGTGAAACCTATAGGCATGATATCTAACAAGGTCAAACATACTGATTTTAAAGAAGATTACTGACTTTAGAAATAAATCAATTCTGCGGATTTTAACAATATTATTACTGATTTAGACTTTGCGGGTGAATCAGATTTAAATGATTGCTCCTATAGGCATGAATTCTAAGCGTTATTGATTCTAAAAACGGTTATGTAAGTGCAGGAATCCTAAGAGCATGGTATCTAAGATGCAATTGATTATTATTATTTTTAACCTATGGATTGTTTGCCTAATGACATGTGTATGTGCAGAAGTGCAGGAAACTTATAATCATGATTTCTAAATGCAGAAGTGCAGAGACGTATAGACATGATTTCTAATGAAATGCATAACTTATAGACAAGATTTCTAATGCAGTAATGAAACAATTTATAGGCAAGATTTCTATATGTAGATGCATAAACTTATAGGCAGGATTTCTATATGTGGATGCATAAGCGAAAATACAGGTTGTGATTGCAGAAATAAATACCTAAGCATGATGTCTACCCACATGCATAACATGAGTGACCCTCCCCTTTTCACTATACACCCCAATAGTTATTACAAATTATTACAACCCGAATGAATCAAGAAAAATAAAAATAAAAGAAAAAATTACATCAGAAATTAAAGCTCCAACCAAGGAGAGCCTAATTCAGACTCCTAGTCTGAAACATGAGATAAACCAACTTCCAAAGATCAGATTTCCAAAGCCTTTCTCATCCTTTGGGTGTGTCAAAGTTCTAAGGAGCTTCATGAAATCCAAGCAGTGCTCACACCCAATTACATTTGCAGGATCAGATTGTAGTGCAGTGTGGAAGGGCCAGCCCTCAAATGTCCAAGTTTAGAGGGAACTCAAGGTCCCCAAGGAAGGGCTCATAGGAGGGGGGCAGAACTTAGAGTCTAAGAATAAGTGTAAGTGCAATACAGGGGGGATTAGGGAAAACCATGACAAAACTAGTGGTCATGCCCAGCAATTAGAATGCTGGCACACCCCTGACCAGCCTGTCAGCTTGAGTTTGGGAGTTAGGACCTATTGAAGGTCAGGTTCAGACCTGGGCAGCAATTTGGATGCGGCCAGGCCATGAACTTTAACTCAACACACATAGGGGGGAATGGGGGTATAGGTATTTTATAGCAAGCAGTAAACATAAAAGAAAGAACATGCTTAATATAGAGTATAAACAACGAAGTAAACCAGAATATGGCAACTGTAAAGTAAACACATAGGGAAGGAGCTGAAATTAAATTGGGACATACCAGTTTTAGGGAAAACAAATAAGTAAAATAGCAGTCTTGAAAAGCCAAGTTGCAAGCAAAGCAGTACAAAAGTCTTAGAAGAGAGTAGATAATTGAAAGAGTATTATGATTGAGAGTGAGTATTGAACTTAGGATTCAAAAGTTCAAAAGTTGTTAAAGCTTAAAGCCTCAAGCTGTGTCAATACAGAAGGGTCGAGCCCCTTTTATAGTGCAGCAATTAAGTAGGAAAAAGGTAAGGAAATAACATTGTAATGAGTCTCCCTTTAGTTAAGGGATTCTGATTTCAAACGGGTAAAACAATTAAGGAAGGGATTTGAAAAAATATTTTTCAGGCAGTACAATAAAGGGTAAATACATAGAAGTTATTTAAGGCAAAAGTCCAATGGTACATGGTTTGTGTGAAATAAGGAAAGGGAATCAATCAAACAGCCAGTAAAATCAAAGTGGCAAGCTTTGTTCGAATGAACCAAGTCGAGAAAAGGTAAAGATGGTTCAATTAGAGAAAATCAGTAACAATCAGTCAAACCCCATTAAAGGAATTGAGAATCAATTAGTAGTTGGCAAAACCTTTTTTGAAAGAAGAACTTCTCATACATAAAGCAGACAAATCAAACAAAAGGGGTCGTCATGTTACTTGAAAAGAGTCTAATATTGAAAGGTTCAGAATCATAAGCAAAGGGAAAACAAGTTCAGTCTGTAGACCCATAGTGAGTCTGAGAGTCCAGGGTTCCAATGTAGTTTTAACCCTAGTCCAAACACCAAATCAAACTTGCCAAAGAAAACCCCAAATCCTAGGGTTTCAAATCGAATCAGACATAGAGATGAGAAGGCAAGCCATTGAAACAGACTCAAAGGTCTGTTTCAGAGCCTCATGAGAAACAAAACAAATGGGATAGCAGGTTTGAAACAACAAAGAAAGAAATCTGATTTAAGAGCATAAAAGAGCATGTTTTAGAAAAGTCGGAACTTAAGCAAGTTCAGAGGAAAAGAGAGGTGGTGTAAACTTAGGCCACAGTAGATGAAACATGCTTAGCAAGAACACAAACAGAGTCTAGTAAAGCAAACAAAATCAAAGAGCTCAACAGTAAACACATATAGTAGAAGAGTAACATAACAAGGATTAGCATGTGAGCACAGGAGTAACATGTATATTAGGAAAAGAAGAAGCAGATGAACTGCACACGCGTAGTAACAGAAAATATACAAGCATAGTATAGACAAACACACATAAAGGAAAGAACAGCAAGAATCAGAAAGATATTTTTTTTTTGAAAACCTTTCAGAAACCCTAAATCGAAAATAAACAATTTTGAAAAGAAAATTTGGTGAAAACAATTTAGAGGTCCAGTAGAACACAAACATACCATAGATCTAAGAAAATAAACAGAGAAAAACCTCGAACAACTTAGGGTTTCAGAGAAACCCTAGAAATGAGAAAGGCTTGGAAAATTCAGATCCTGGGTCGAAGAGGTCAGGAATCAGGCTTCTCGTGCTTGAATATGCCGGAGCATGGCCGGAGAAGCCATGGAACCAAAGATCTGAGAAGATCTGAGAGAGAACCCTCGAAGTCAAACTTCAAAACCTCGAACTCCCAAGGTCTAATGGCGGAGAGGGGTGAGTATAGACCATCCATGGCCTGAGAAGCCATGGATTCCGGTGAAAGTACGGTGGAAAAGGGTCGGAGACAGGCTAGGGTTCCGAAGAACCTTCGAGAGAGTTTTGAGAGTGGAGAGTATTCAAGGGCGGCAGACTAAACAAAATGGGGGAATAGGGTATGGTTTGGGGAATTAAAAATGGAAAGGGGAGATCGTGACCGTTGATCAGATTGATCAACGGTCTGGATAAAAGGAGGCTTGGGTCGGGTAGTTAAATGAGTTAAGGATACGGAATTGGGCTAGCCCAGTTGGGATTCAAATTGGGTCAATTGAGGGGGGGGGGGGGGTTAATGTGGCTATAATCGAAATGCAGATGGGCTGCAATTGAAACGAAATGAGGCCAAATTTTAAATAGCCAGTTTTACCCTTTTTATTTTATAAAAATAGTAAAAAATAATTTTAAAAGCAAATTAAAAGTTCTGAACCAATTAATAATATATAAATATTAATTAAAAAATACTGAAACCAATTTTACAATTATAGAAATGCTATTAATCTTAAAATAGGCTAAAATTCCAATTGTATGCAATTTAGCTTTAAAAATACTAGATAAATTTGTAAAAATATACAAAAATCACCTAAACTATATTTTTGTATAAATATGAGAATAAAATAAATTATTCACCAAAATTGAAAGTTTTGGGAATTAATTACTGACTTTTGTACTACTAAAATGGATAATAAATTAATTTTAAAATCTTTTAAAAATTAGGAAAAAATACCAAAACACTTGGGCATGCTTATATAGCATGTACATGTTATTTTGAAAGCATTTTGTGTATAAAATACATAGGGAAAAATTGGGTATCAACAATGGTTTTGTTGGTTGATTCGCCTTGTCCGTTCCCGCTGGGATGGTATGGCATTGATAGAATCCTTTTAATCTTGTGATCCTCGAGAAATTTAGTCACTTTGATTCCGATGAATCGCTTTCCGTTGTCGCACACAATCTCGGTAGGCATCCCGAATCGGCATATACTGTGGTCCCAAACGAAGTCTATGACTTCTTTTTCTCTGAATTTCTCGAAAGCCTGTGCTTCAACCAAATTTAGAAAAATAATCAGTCATAAATAAAATAAACTGAGCTTTACCTGGAGCCGAGGGTAGAGGGCCAAAGATGTCCATTCCCCATTTCATAAATGGCCATGGGGATAAGACTGAATGGAGCTGCTCCCCGGGCTGGTGAATCATCGGCGCATACCTTTGACATTTATCGCACTTTCGTACGAACTCTTATGTATCCTTTTTCCATATCAGCCAAATAGGACCCTGCTCTGATGACTTTGTGATCAAGTGATTCGGCACCGGAGTGGTTCTCACAAGTGCCTTCGTGAATCTCCCGTAGGACGTAGTTGGTGTCTGCTGGTCCTAAACATATCGCCAATGGCCCATCGAACATCCTCCTGAATAGTGTTCCATCCTCAGCAAAAATGAATCGTGCTGTTTTCGTGAGTAGAGTCCTTGACTCCTTCGGATCTTACAGGAGTTTCCCGTTCTTTAAGTATTCGATGTACTTGTTTCTCCACTCCCAAGTCAAACTTGTAGAGTTTATTTCGGCATGGCCTTCTTCGATTACTGATCTTGAGAGTTGTACGACAGTCCCCGAGTTAAGATCGTCAACTTCGACCTACGACCCCAAGTTTGCAAGGGCATCGGCCTCGCTGTTCTGCTCTCGAGGTATGTGTTGTAAGGTCCACTCCTTAAATCTATGTAAAGTTACTTGTACCTTGTCCAAGTACCTCTGCATTCGATCTTCTCTAACTTCGAAAGTTCTGTTGACTTGGTTTACCACAAGTAAGGAATCACATTTGTCCTCGATGACCTCTGCTCCCAAATTTTTAGCCAGCGCGAGACCTGCAATCATGGCCTCATACTCGGCCTAATTATTAGTTAACTTTGAAAGTTTGATAGATTGTCTAATTATGTTACCCGTGGGTGGCTTCAGAACGATGCCCATCCCGAACCCTTTCACGTTCGAAGCGTCGTCCGTGAAGAGGGTCCATACCCCCGATGATGTACCCATTTTTTAAAACATTTCCTTTTCGACCTCGGGTACGGGGGTAGGCGTGAAGTCAGCCACGAAGTTTTCCAAGAATTAGACCTGATGGTTGTTCGGGGTTGATACTCAATATCGTACCCGCTGAGTTCCACAGCCCATTTGGCCAATCACCCCGAAAGTTCGGGTTTATGCAAAATTTTCAAAGGGGATAGGTTGTTACAGCACATATTGGGTGACATTGGAAATACGGTTTTAATTTCCTAGAGGCGTTTATTAAAGCAAGTGCTAATTTCTCTAAGTGAGGATACCTAGTTTCGGCCTCACCTAAGGTCCGACTAACATAGTAAATAGGGAATTGCGTACCTTGTTCTTCACGGACTAGGACCCCACTTATCGCTATCTCTGAGATTTCCAAGTACAAGTAAAGTTGTTCGTCCATTTTCGGGGTATGAAGAAGCGGCAGGCTCAATAAGTATCGCTTCAGTTCCTCCAAGGCCTGCTGACATTTCGGGGTCCAAGCAAAATTGCTCTTCCAAAGCAATGAGAAGAATCGCTGACTCCTATCTGAGGACCTCGAAATGAATCGCCCTAGGGAGGCTATGCGCCCAGTCATCCTCTGCACGGCCTTCACATTATCCACGACTTTGATATCCTCGATAGCTTTGATTTTATCGGGGTTGATCTCTATTGCCCGATTGGACACCATGAAGCCAAGAAACTTGCCCGAGCCGACCCGAATGCACACTTTTCTAGGTTGAGTTTCATGTTGTACCTCCTTAGTATATCGAAAGTCTCCTACAAATGTTTCAAATGGTCCTCTACTCGCAGGGACTTAACTAACATGTTATCAATATAAACATTATAAACTTCCATAGATTTTCCTATTTGTTTTTTGAACATTCGATTTACTAGGCGTTGATAAGTTGCACCAGCATTTTTTAGTCCGAACGGCATTACGTTATAACAATAAGTGTCGTATTTAGTGATAAATGAAGTCTTTTCCTGATCCTCCGGGTTCATCTGTATTAGAATGTACCCGGAGTAGGCATCGAGAAAATTGAGAATCTCGTGGCTGGCCATGGCATCGATCATGCGATCGATGTTCGGCAAAGGAAAAGAATCCTTAGGGCAGGCCTTGTTCAAGTCCTTATACTCTATGCACATTCTAAGTTTATTTCCCTTCTTAGGGACTACCACTACGTTTTCTAACCATTCGGGATATTTTACTTCCCGAATGGACCCTATTTTGAGAAGTTTGGTTACCTCATCCTTGATGAATGTATGTTTAACCTCGGGCTGGGGTCTTCTCTTTTGGTTTACTAGACAGAACTTCGGGTCCAAACTTAGTCGATGGGTGGTGGTGATCTCTGGTGGGATCCCTGCCATATCGAGATGGGACCAAGCAAAATAATCTATGTTATCTAAAAGGAATTGAATAACTTTTTTCTTGAGTACGGGAGTTAACCCCATGCCCAGGTATATCTTTCGATCGTGTACATGCTCGATCAGTATGATTGTTCCAGTTCTTCAACCGTTGACTTTGTTGCATCAGAATCATCGGGGATTATGAAGGTTCGAGGTATCATGTAATCATCATCCTCGAAAGATTCCTACCCCTCTGATCGGGCCGAGGCCGGTGGTTGTGGTTGCTATTTGACTTCCTGCTTTCCCTACAACTCCGATCCCTTTGTTGATGAAAGCGCCGATGCCGGTATCACTTCATCGATCGCAAACATTTCTTTGGCGGCAGGTTGTTCACCGTACACCGTTTTGACTCCTTCCGATTTTGGGAACTTCAGGACTTGATGAAGTGTCGAGGGCACTGCCCTCATGTTATGGATACAAGGCCTTTCGAGCAGTGTGTTGTACCTCATATCACCCTTGATCACATGGAACTTTGTTTCTTGGATGGTCCCGACCATATTTATTGTCAAAATAATTTCCCCTTTGGTGGTTTCACTTGCCATGTTGAAGACGTTAAGTACTCGAGCTGCGGGCACAATTTGATCTTGTAGGCCGAGTTGCTCTACGACCCTTGATCGAATAAAGTTGACCGAGCTACATGGATCAATCAACACACATTTAACATGAATTTTATTCACAAGAATAGATATTACGAATGCATCGTTGTGAGGTTGTTCGATCCCTTCTGCATCCTCGTCGTTGAAAGACAAGGTCTCTTCCGATAAGTAGTCCTGAGTCCATTTTTCTCTTGTGATTGTCATCTTGGTGCGTTTGAATACCGGTCCTTGAGGAATATCGACCCCTCCAACGATCATGTGAGTCGCGTGTTGTGGCTCTTCTTTCTCGTTCTGTCTTTTTGGATCTCTGTTTTTGAAGTGGTTCTTGGCCCGATCACTTAAGAATTCTCGAAGGTGCCCCTCGTTGAACAACCGGGCTACTTCCTCCCTTAGTTGTCTGCAATCTTCTGTTTTATGGCCATGGGTGCTGCCATGATACTTGCATATTTGGTTTGGGTTTCTCTGGGTCGGACCGATCCGCAGAGCTCGAGGCCACCTGGTATCGTTGATACGCCCAATGGCCGATACTATGGCGGAAGCATCTACGCTGAATTTATATTCTAACAGTCGAGTTGCTTCGTTGGACCCAGCATCTCTGTCGAAACCACTCTTGCTCATGAGCCCTGAGGAGCTTTGTCCCGAATCATTCCTTATATCGTTCCGAACGGGGTTGTGTCTAGACCCGCTATTTCTCCGATCTCTTTCGTATGGCTAATATCGGTCTCTGTTCGACCGTGGTTCCCGATAGACATCCCTTTTAATTCTGTCCACGGGCCTGATGGGATAAATCAAACCAATTGGAGCCCCCAGTTGATCGTCATCGACCCTAATCTTCGATTGATATAGATTATGTATGTCGGACCAAGTGACGGTTGGATATTCGATCAAATTCTTCTTTAATTGTGTGAAGCTATGGAACTCCGTTCGTTGAGACCTTAAGTGAAGGCTTGAACAACCCAATCATCAGTGACCAGTGGCAAATCCATCCGCTCCATTTGAAATCGAGATTACGAATTCCCTAAGCATCTCGTTGTCTTTTTGCCTTACTTGAAGAGGTCTGACTTTCTAGTAGCGACCTTAATGGCTCCGGCGTTTGCCTTTACAAAATTATCTGCAAGCATAGCAAATGAATCAATAGAGTTCAGTGGTAAATTATGATACCATATCATAGCACCCTTCGACAGAGTTTCTCCGAATTTTTTCAGCAACATAGATTCAATCTTCCAAGTCATTTCCCTTAATGGTGCACGTATATGAGGTGACGTGTTCGTTTGGATCTGTCGTCCCATTATACTTCGGAATCTCGGGCATACGGAACTTCTTTGGGATTGGCTTCGGAGCCGCACTTGGGGGCAAATGTTTTTGGACAAACTTTTTGGAATCAAGTCCTTTCAATACCGGTGGTGCCCCCGGGATTTGGTCGACCCTGAAGTTATACGTTTCCACCTTCTTATCATTTTGTTCGGTCTTCTTTTCTATTATCTCGATCCGCTTCGTCAGTTCCTCGAGCATTTTTACGATAGCGGGAGTAGTCTCCGATTCTCCTTCATTCGATTTCTTTGGCACCGATTCGGCTCTATTAACAACTTCTTGTGATGGTTCGAGCTCGACCCTGCTTGGTGCACGATTCTGATTTTGGAGTTGTGCTATTACAGCTTGTTGAGTCTGCAACATCTCGAATATCATTCGAAGGTAAATTCTGCCTTCTTCACCGCTCTGTGCGTTCTGATCGGCTGTTCGAGCGTCTCTGCGGACGCTATTTTCAGGGTCGATGCCCAAATTCCCATTAATGGCAATATGGGAGCTAACGTCGATTGGGTCCATCGCCAGAGCTCCGTCAGGGTTAACTAGAGGTACTACGTTTCCTGGGGCGGCTATGTTTTCGTTCTCGCCATGAAGACCAAGGCTGTTGTATGTGTGTGTGGGTGCTACTTGGGGAATTTTGACATGTTGATCCTGAAATCAAAAACATTTCAAAGAACAAGCGTAAAATAATGTGTGTTATAAAAATTGTACCAGGCAATCACTATTATCCTTAGTCCCACGTTGGGCGCCAAACTGTTTACCCTTAAAATCGGATAACAATTAAACGTATAAGTGTTTTTAAAGATATGTGATTTCACTTGGCACAAACTGATAAATATAAGAGTTAATGCTAGGAATTAATAGTAAAACAAAGCAAACTAATGTGATGAACAATTATGGCCCTTGAGCTAATTGCCCTCGAACCAACTGAACAAGCTATTGAAAGTAAGAACTGGACAACAGAGCTTGCAAGAGATAAAAGTGTGATATATTGCTTTAATATGCGTGAATGTAAGATCATCACAAATGGTTAAGACCCTCTTTATATAGTAGAGGAATCCATTCTATGGTATAACTCTAATTATAAAAGGAAATCCCATGATTAGCTAAATAACCGTTCTTGATTTGATCTATTCCGGGATTTCCGCCATGATTCTTGACCAGTCACGGATATCTAGCCTTTCCGTTATTGTGTTATCTTCGGTCTTGCTCGATGTCTATCCCGTGTGGTCTCGATCTTGACAGGTACTTCCGATCCCGAACTCAGTACTTTATCCTCATGTCTCGGTATGATATACTACGGGGCCGATCCTCCACCTATCCGTCTGGTCTCGATAAATTAGTAAAATCGGGTGGGCCCGATTTTAACCGTATACAAACATGATAAGGTTCCATAAACAAACATAACAAATTATTTATTTTCTCTCTTTTTATATTATCAATTGTGTTATAAATAGAATTGTATTTATGGCGAATGTCTATATTTAGAGAGATTCTAGGGTTCATTGCTTGGTGGCTAAGTCACCCCCTCCCTATAAATAGAGGGTTCTATTCTATTGTAATTCATCCCGAAATTCAATAAGAATTCCCTCCCTCTACTTTTCTCTGCAGTACTCTTCTTTTTCTTTTATTATTTCATAACACGTTATCAGCACGAGACTCTAACCAATTGAGTAGAAGCTTTGGGATTGAGCATAATGATTGTCAATTATTCCATTCATGATTAAATTCTGGATTTAAGGCAAGTCTTTTACCGTATTTTTCTCTTTTATTCTATACTTTGATTTTAAATACAAGCAAAGACAAGAAAGTTTGATTATAACTCTAATGGAGTTTGTATGAAATTATAACCACCTGAAGTGGTAAAATTTCTATGCCTCGCCATGATCAAATTCATGTATGATTGTGGGCAAAGAATTGAAAACCCGTCCCATTGAATTTTCTCCATTCTCATTCCCTTAAGAGAATGTGATAGTAGTATGTGATAAGTCTGAAAGAGGACAAAATTATTACTATGAATGTATCAATGGATATGGACGTGGCAATAGACGAAATTATAATCGTCATCATTTGTGGTAATGAGAACAATAAGGATTCTCAAAATAATCTTTCACTCTGTGAAAAATATTTGTCATCGATTTGACATGAGATTTTGTAAAACACATATAGATGATTATGGTCCATTCATGATGTGAATGTGACAACATCTGATTTATGAATACATATTCATTCTTCAAAGAATATGAACATGCTACTGGTAGTGAATACCGCACTCACCTCTAAAAGGAGGTTTGAGATGATATAAGAAAATAATGTCATTATTATGGCATGAATGATCATTGGTCACTTACCTATTGTACGCCAAAATATTTTGGCATTGTGATTGTTAAAAGACAACGGTAATGCAAGAAACAGATCTTTCATATAATTTTGACCATAACTATAATGGTATAACTTTCTCTTTAAAAGAGATATTCACCATATAGGTGTTGATGAATATGTGGTACTACAAAATTAATTGAGAACTCTGCAAGAGCCAATTAAACTATTTTGGAGAAACACAATTAATTACCAATAAGGTATTGTGTTGTAGTAAGTCTCAAAGAAACTTATTCAGTTTCCAAAGTATACGCGAAAGCGGTTGATTATATTGAGACTATAAATAAAGGAAAGATTTAATATCTTCTATTACTACAACTTGTAGCGGGGTAATATGTATGTGAAAAGCTACCCGCTTTATTCTCCAGTTTGTACTACACAAATAAAAGAATACCACAATAAAGTGGATGTTTATTGATATAAAAACCCATATCATAATAAACTTGGAGTTTATTGATAATTGCACACGTCATGGTGTAAATCTGAAGTTTATCAATATTGATAATTTATTCAGTTGGCATAATTGGTTTACCCATATCAATTTAAGTATGATGTGCAAAAATAAAAGAGAATTCACATGGGTAAATATTAAAGAACTAGAAAGTTCTTTACGAATTCTCTTATATTGCTTGTTCTCATTAATTAATAGACCAATTAAAATTGGGATTGAATCCCATGAATGCTGGAAATATCAAAGGTGAATATGGGCCCATTCACCTGCCATGTATACCACATAAGATGCATCTATGAGATGGTTACATGTGCGATTATTATTAACCCGCAACATGGTGTTTGCGAGGTAACTTGCTCAATAATTTAATTTCGAGCATAATTTCCAGATTTTCTATTCAAGAAGTTCATCTTGATAAGTTGGTTTACATCACAGTTGGTTTAGCAAAATAATTTATTAAGTGCCTCTACTTAATAGCTAAACAAGTGCTTATGAGAATAAAGTTATCTATATCAGTTTGATATAGGTTATATACGAAAGTATATTACATTCTCCCCTCACAAGTGGTTCAGGGTCAGGAACCAAATAATTCCATCTTATTATAATTGATGTGCGGTGTATATTTTGACTAACATCATAACGCACAAAGATGGGTTCTCAAAGTTGAGGAAACAAGTTAGTTTTTCTAACGTGAGGGGGAGACATGATAAACAGTTGAGAAAAAGTTACGTAAAATGAATTATCATTTGTACATCTAGATCCTCGAATAAAATAATATGAACTTGAAGTTCATAAAAGGATAATTCATGTGCAATTGATTGCAAAGCATGCCAGACGCATTTGCTGACCCAAAGAAAGTAACTATATTCTCATTGCAAATGCTCTTATTAGGTCCTAGAAGGACAACGTCTATGGTACGCTTAAAGCATATAGACAAATCGGTTTCAAATAAACTTCTTAATATAGAAGATGAGCAAATGATCAAAATGATCATAATAAGGAGGCAAGTGATCTAGAAGATCACATGACATAACACTTCATAAAATCTCAGGAGAGATTCAGGTACCTGAAAATATGAATGAAGAGATCACTATGTCATGTCTTTATGAAAAATAAGGAGGTTGGAACCGATATAAAATGCTTGTCGACGACATCTATGATAGCGCTAAATATATATACGAGGATCTTAAGTCTGAAGAAACAATTCGAATAGAATTGGTTTCATATGAAAGACATGCAGTTTTGAACATGTAGTTCAAGCACTTGAAAGTATAAAGTCAATGGTATGTGCAATCAGTTTTCGATATCTTATATGTCTAGCATGACATGAAAACTTGATATGCATCTAAAGTCTATTATATGGCTTATATGACTTAACAATCCCCGAAGGATTTAAATTGCTTAAAGCATATAAAATTCATGGTCATGAAGTACCACTTCCTTAGTGCAATTTGTGCACAAATGTATCTTGCTATAACTATATGCATGATAATATGATAGCAAGAGTTTTCACCCCTATGTGAAGATATTGAAATGATGATTCCAACAAGATCATATGAAGACAATACATCTATCAATGATGATGATTTCAAGGTGAAACAAATTCGTTGAAGTTAATATGGCTGATATTGTTTATCAAATATCTACCAAAGATCTTTTGAAGATGGTGCACAAGATTGGGATGCGAAGGCTCAAGGATGTGAATTGACGCTCTCATCAGGGGGAGTTAATGCGCGTTGCACTCTTTTTCCCTTACAAGGTTTTGTCCCACTGGGTTTTCCTTGCAAGGTTTTTAACGAGGCAACCAATAGGCGCATTTCTAAACATGTGTACTCTTTTTCCTTTTCTAGAATTTTTTTCCCATTGGGTTTTCTTTTAGTTAAGGTTTTAACGAGGCACATTATCCGTTGAATAGACATTCAGGGGGAGTGTTATAAATAGAATCCTATTTATGGTGAATGTCCATATTTAGAGAGATTCTAGGGTTTATTACTTGGTGGCTAAGTCACCATCTCCCTATAAATAGAGGGTTCTATTCCATTGTAATTCATCCCAAAAATTCAATAAGAATTTCCTCTCTCTCTTTCTCTACAATATTGTTTTTCTTCTTTTATTATTTCATAACAAACCCATTAAATTAAAATTCTGAATCCGCCTCTATTTTAGAGCGAAAGCAAAACGCATTGGCCGAAGCACAAAGTATATTACCACCAAAATGTGAAAACAAGATAAAATACGTTACAACAAAAATATGAATAGAGTTAGAGAATGAATTTAATCTATTTACGGTATATCATCCGATATTCGATGTTCTCTTCGCTCCACAATAAATGATTTTTGACCTTTGGCACACCCCTCAACAAAATATTAACTGTTACTACAAATTAAAACTAAATTACCCTTAATTGAACTTTGTATATTATTAACTTGACACATTGGGATATGTAAATAAGGTAAATTTGAAAAACTAAGGTTAATTCATTCTTGATTATATAAGGCAGAATAGCCTCGTAGGCACTTGTACTTGTTAATGTTTGTCATCCTGGTCCCTATACTCAAGGAAGATTCATCCAGACACTTATAGTTGTTCAAAGCCAATATTTGAAACCCCACTCACCTCGTGTGTTCTTCAAATCTCTGACATGGATGACACATCAGTGGCCACGCCAAATTTTTTGTTACACATCATTATTAATTTATTTTTCACATTATTTTAAAACTTGTTNTCACAAGTGGTTCAGGGTCAGGAACCAAATAATTCCATCTTATTATAATTGATGTGCGGTGTATATTTTGACTAACATCATAACGCACAAAGATGGGTTCTCAAAGTTGAGGAAACAAGTTAGTTTTTCTAACATGAGGGGGAGACATGATAAACAATTGAGAAAAAGTTATGTGGAATGAATTATCATTTGTACATGTAGATCCTCGAATAAAATAATATGAACTTGAAGTTCATAAAAGGATAATTCATGTGCAATTTATTGCAAAGCATGCCAGACGCATTTGCTGACCCAAAGAAAGTAACTATATTCTCATTGCAAATGCTTTTATTAAGTCCTAGAAGGACAACGTCTATGGTACGCTTAAAGCATATAGACAAATCGGTTTCAAATAAACTTCTTAATATAGAAGATGAGCAAATGATCAAAATGATCATAATAAGGAGGCAAGTGATCTAGAAGATCACATGACATAACACTTCATAAAATCTCAAGAGAGATTCAGGTACCTGAAAATATGAATGAAGAGATCTCTATGTCATGTCTTTATGAAAAATAAGGAGGTTGGAACCGATATAAAATGTTTGTCGACGACATCTATGATAGCGCTAAATATATATATGAGGATCTTAAGTCTGAAGAAACAATTCGAATAGAATTGGTTTCATATGAAAGACATGTAGTTTTGAACATGTAGTTCAAACACTTGAAAGTATAAAGTCAATGGTATGTGCAATCAGTTTTCGATATCTTATATGTCTAGCATGACATGAAAACTTGATATGCATCTAAAGTCTATTATATGGCTTATATGACTTAACAATCCCTAAAGGATTTAAATTGCTTAAAGCATATAAAATTCATGGTCATGAAGTACCACTTCCTTAGTGCAATTTGTGCACAAATGTATCTTGCTATAACTATATGCATGATAATATGATAGCAAGAGTTTTCACCCCTATGTGAAGATATTGAAATGATGATTCCAACAAGATCATATGAAGACAATACATCTATCAGGGATGATGATTTCAAGGTGAAGCAAATTCTTTGAAGTTAATATGGCTGATATTGTTTATCAAATATCTACCAAAGATCTTTTGAAGATGGTGCACAAGATTGGAATGCAAATGCTTAAAGATGTGAATTGATGCTCTCATCAAGGGGAGTTAATACGCGTTGTACTCTTTTTCCCTTACAAGGTTTTGTCCCACTGGGTTTTCCTTGCAAGGTTTTTAACGAGGCAACCAAAAGGCGTATTGTTAGATATGCGTACTCTTTTTCCTTTTCTAGAAATTTTTATCCCATTGGGTTTTATTTTAGTTAAGGTTTTAACGAGGCATATTATTTGTTGAATAGACATTCAAGGGGAAGTGTTATAAATAGAATTGTATTTATGGTGAATGTCTCTATTTAGAGAGATTCTAGGGTTCATTGCTTGGTGGCTAAGTCACCATCTCCCTATAAATAGAGGGTTCTATTCTATTGTAATTCATCTCAAAATTCAATAAGAATTCCCTCTCTCTACTTTTCTCTGCAATACTCTTGTTTTTCTTTTATTATTTCATAACAAATTGTCATTTGTTCACTTTCTAAACAAAATGTTATACGGTTATGCAAAGAACGCCAAATGAAGGGGGAAAAAAGAAATTGTGAGTAAAACAAGCAGTCAGGCAAACTCAGAAGCCTATTAACTAAACTCGGCTCCGATGAAATCGAATCCTTTAGAAGCAACGAAAGAATACAACAAACGAAAGTAATATCTTCTTACCCCCAACCCCCCCCCCCCCCCTCAAAAAAAAAAACCCCCAAAAATAAATTATGAGTAAAAATCACATCAATCTATGATCAACTGTCATGAAATATAAGGAGAATCCATGCAATTTCAATATGGCTTAACCACAGTGCAGTCTTGATCTCCAGTCTACTTTAGTTGAGGCTATAATGTCTTCGCTTTGCAAAGTAGCAGGAACTTTGCTTTTTGATTCTTGAATCCAGAAGAATGGATGATACACACTCTCAACTCTTGCCTGAGAACAAATGAACTAGGTAAGAAAACTCTGACCAACAGTACTTGTATGGCATGGCATAGGAAAACATTGTCGAAATAGAACCTGCTAAATTATGGTATTCTGCTTATAGGACTATTAGTGATACCGCAGCAGATCGGAGCTTCAAACCATCATCATTCCACTTGCTCTCGGGAGCAGTGGCACCAGCAATATAAGCCTGCAAAAGTAAATTTGCAGCTTAAAAACATAATGCCTGTTAACTTTTGGCCCAAGTGGAACCTCCAATTCCAAGTAGTGCGCGGGCATAACCAACTTAGGTCTTTTCAAAATTGATTGGATTGGTGAATCCTAGCCAGGAATCCAGAACATAGGGTACACAATAACACAGCTTTAAAAGGAGACTAATAAGCCAAGCTTCTAAAATCAACTTAATTTGAAAAGTGTTTTTAAAAAAAAATAATTTTGGTGTTTATGTTTGGCTAATTAATTTGAAAAGCACTTTTGAGCAGTAACTAATGTTTCGCCAAGCTTTTAAAAAGTGTTTTAAGAGTATTTTTCTCAAATGTATTTTTCGAAAAACAGCTTCCCGGGAAAAGCTTTTTTATTGTTTGTTTCTTAAAAATTGTTTCTGCTTCTATTCAAAAACACTTTTTTCCTTCTAAAAACTTGGCCAAACTCCTTAACTTTAGAAAAAAACACTTTTGGCGGAAAAAAAAAACTTAGCCAAACAGGGTATAAATCTTGATGAAACTACAGTAAAATTCAAGAGCCCTTACATAATAAGATGGAACAAGATACCTTTCCACTGTTAACAGCAGCCACTAATGCAACATGTTGTTCATCTCTAGCAAACTCATAGAAATAGTATGTCCTGAAATACATAAACCAGTGCTACTGAAATACATAAACCAATGATTGCCGAAATAAGAGATAATAACGGAAGTATCTCCATCATTTTGTGTTACAGAGAGAGAAGGTATCATACTTTCATGTTGATGCAAGAAGTTTTGCAGTGAGTTAAAAGAAAGCTCAAAGAGAGGAGAGATCGTCTTCAAAGCATATTTTCGGTGGGAAATCTCTTGATCAGAAAATGGTTACTTTGACTGGTAAAATATTGCAAGAGTTCAGCCTTCTAACCATTGTCATTCCTCTGATAGAAAATCAAAAAACTGATCCTAAAGAAGCATAAATATGTTTTGGTATGAATATACCTGAAACCTTCATCTTCTTTAATTTTAATTGAGCGGCCCGAATAGAGTGTTGCGCCAGCTGCCATACTCATAATCAGTAATTAAGAAATATGATTCATTAAAGAGCAAACTTGCAAAACAGGTGAACGTGACGGCCATTTACAACAATACCTGGAACAAATATTTTAGCTGCCTCCTTAAGTGAACCTAAATCTGTAATATCTTTCGCCTGTTAAAGTTAATACAATAGGACACGATCAGAATGTTGCTACATATATGTACAGCATAATAACAAATCTCATGAAAAAACCATGTTTACAAACATTCACAGGATAGAGATTGAATTAAGCACCAGTATTCCCTTTTACGAACCTCTAAGAAGGTGATTTTCAGCTGATTAGATGGGCGAATCACAACACTTAAAACTTCGGATCTGTATATCACATAAACCAACAATAATAATAAAGTATTAAATAATACAATTGAAGAGTTCACAAGGTTGAAGAACTTGGGGCAAGATTCTAACTTTTTCCTTATTTTATTCTATCATTTTGTTTGCATCATTATATGTAATATCATCAAGAGTGTGTTATAAACTCTATGATGATCTTAGAGTACTTAGTTCTTTCTAGTTCGTATTTTCTTCATGCTTTGCTAGTAGATGAGATTGTTCATGTCTCAATCGGAATTGTAGGGTAACGTCTAGCTCAGTAAGTGTTGCTATATGTCCTATGCCTTTGGGAAGTATCCAAATGGCTATGAAATCATTCGCCCTCGTGAGACTTTGCCGACAGCCGCCATGAGGCTGCCATCATGTGGCGATGGAGGCGCACAGGGATGATTATATAGCCAAGGCAATAGAGGCAACACTACTGTAGCTTTTGCCCCCCTTACTTGTACTCTTCCTTTGTAGTTTTTTCTTTTTTATTATTAATAAAATAGTAGTATAATTTGCTATAAAAAAAATTAAAAAAAAGCGAGATTGTTGAAGAGAGCAAAGATTATTCATTAGATTATTTTATTCCTTAAAGATTGCTGGGAGGAAAAGATAATGGATAATGCAGTACATAGAAGAAGAGAACTAAAGAAAATAGAATCACAAGGAAAACCCTTTGAGAGGCAGAGCAACATTGATGAAAATTGCTAAGAATTTGTAAAATTTTGTAAAGGATGAAGGATCTATAAAACTATATCAATCTATACAATTATGATAAGGATCTGTGACAATATAGAGATATGATATTTCTGAAATTACAACTTATATTAGGTAACTAATAGGTAGATATTATTTATATTAAGTAGGAAGATTTTATTAATGTACGTTTTCATAATTTAGAGCTTAAGTAAAAACTATATAAACCCCCAAACCTTGAGGGAATAATATAGTAAACCATTTCAAAAGTTTCTTCTCCTCCTCTTTTTTTTAAAGAGTATCGCAGTTTGAATATCAAATCCTTCCTCTGAACATTTAATTTTCGATTACTATCCGAAAAGTTTTCTTATCTATTTTTTCATGGGCACTTTCTTCTTTACAATTTAAAGAGTTATTTTTACTTTGGGAGCATATCCACCGGACTTCTGCAATGGTAAAAATTTACCTGCACCCAGTATTTACACAAAACCAATAAATGCAAGACGTTTGTCTTTCATACACTAATTTATCACTTAACCATGGTTATTAAATCTGTATTCCGAATTCAATTTTTATTTGTTAAGATTAAATTGATTGTTTCAGTGTGACCAGTGGGTAGTATTTATCCTTCTGCAATTACGCATTGGGTATGAGGTAATTAAATCAAATATTTATGACAATTGTACATTTAACAATCATCAAGTCAGGGAGGAGGGGGAGGGGAAGAAATCTTTCATTCTTGAGGGAATAGTCAAACAAAAATTTTATGAAGAATCTGATATGATATCCCTGCAATTACGGGTTAGATAGGAATATATTATTCTTTATCAAGTACGAAGATTAATTATGCATGAATCCTAATTTGGACTCTATGTAGAAACTATTAAATCCCAAAATCTTGAGGGAATAGTCAAACAAAATATGCCCAAAATCTCATCTTTTCTTCTTTTTCTGTAAAAAATAATGGCTCTTCTGACAGCTAAACTGATCTCATCAGCCTAAATGAAAAATCCAGATGAAGAGTTAATGAGGAATACTTGTGCTATTCAATAACAGGGCTTAAGAGATGCATTGGATGTTTAAAATGTGTAAGTCTCTTAATCCGATAATGTTGCAATGACCTAAAATCCCTTTACAAGTGTCTAGGGATGGCAGCGAGGCAGGCTGCGGCAGATTTGGGATAGGGAAGCCTTTGTCCTGCCCTGCCAGTTTTTTGCAGTTTCCAGAATACAAACAAACAAAAAAAGAGAGAGAGAATATATTGGCAGACTAAGAAAAGCAGATGAGATCCAAAGGAGGAGATCCCAAGTGCAGCAAAGAGTCCCTAATCAAACAGTAGTCACAGGAGAATCCTGAATGCTACAAATAGAGAGAGATGCCAAAGATTTTTTTTCCAAAACAAAGCACACCGACTTCTATGGAGAAGCATGCATCTTACTTGCTTTAAGAAAAGAAAAGCACACATCTTTCATGATTGCTTTGTGGAATATCTCCTCCAATTTAGGATGTCATAACCATTGCTAAGAGAATTAAGATGCAATTAATGTAGAAGTCTAGACAGTAACGAAATAAGATAGAGAACGCAACTCATTCATGGCATACAAGCATCACAATTATATCGAAGTGTTCAACTCAAGAAGGGTGTATGCAAGGGAATCAGTATCAGAAGTTAACAAAGAATATTGATTTACATTTATAATATTCCTCCTTCCAGATCAAGTAGGTAGAATTTATGCCAAATAACATTTAAATATGAACAGATGATGTTTTACTTTCAAGGCTTACTGTAAAGTATGATTATGTGTGGAATGTCATAGTAAAACAAATTTACTGCAACCATAAAGTTTTGAAAAATGATTCCAACAATAACAGGGATAAGGCAAGGAGCAGACAATAGTTGGAGATCCGAAAATCTACCTGTCAGAAGAAGCAAAACGTGCTGCAAATTTCTTCGGCTTAGCCTTATCTCCATATAGTGATAGGCCAGCATTATAGTCCTGGAAAAAGCAGCTTAAACTCTTAGAGACCAAACCTTTCAGAATTTTAAAACAAAACATACCTTCTCATTAAAGTACAAATCAGTCCTACTTTTAACATAACAAGAAAGATTGTGATTAGACATTCTTGATCAGTTTGTTCTTTCTCTTTGGTAAATACATCCTTGATTCTACTATGCAGACATTTTATCAATCTTTTTTCTAGTTTATCAAATTTTCTATGCTACGAAGGGACATGTTAAATAGATCAAATACCACATTCTCGTTGAACAGATATTTGAACCAGTTAATACTGCTTTATGGTATTACTTTTTATTTTTTATTTTACTCATCTTCCAATTATCTTTCTCAGCTTTATCAGAATGAACCATAAAATTAACGATTAAAACCTTACTGAAACATGATCGAAATAAGGAAACACCTAAAAGAATTTTCCAATTTCCAATTAACACATGCTTCCACTTTAATTTCAATGGTTTTAACTTACACATAATGATACTGTAAAACTATCTTTACATTATCAAGTCATTTAAAAACCATAGACAGATCATTGTTTATATTAAGAACGAGTTGATAACCTGGAAAATAAGGTGAATTACCTACTACATTGGGTTAGGTTATATCAATAGCAATATATGCGTTGTTACAATAAGGCATGTTCGGTTAGATGCATCAGACAAAATATTCATGGTATACAATATATGCATTGTTTTATCCAATGTTGGTAGCAATTATCAATTCCAGTATAATTAATACATGTACAGCTTATAAGCCAATTCCTGTATGACTTATACCAAGTCCAATGTGGTATAAGCAATACTGTGATTAATTATACATGAATAGGCATTTAAAATGGAAAAACTACCCCTGAGGTTTTTAAGTTATACAGTATATATCTAACTTTTAATACAAAAAAACTCACAATAAAAAATTAAGGGAAAAGGGCCAAATATACCTCTCTGCTTTCGGATATTGTCTACATGTAACCTCCATTATACTATCCAGCTAAATTTGTCCCACTGTTATACTATCCGGCCAAAATTACCCCTATCATCAACAAACTTTTATAAGTTATCCCTTGATCTGTTAGGTAATCCAAAATCTTCTAATTTTCTTTTATTTAAATCATTGTTGTTCTTCGAGCTCCACTATTTTCAGAAATTACTATTGATGTGAATGATAAAGGTACTAGACTATACAAATTATTCATGAATATTTTTAATTACCATTGCACCCATTTCTCTTCTTGTGATAATGGGTTTGGAATTGGTTTACAATTTTGTTTATTTTTCAACCGTATACACACCGTAGAATTCAGTGGGTCTATTTATTATGCAATATATGCAGTTGCTCATCATGTATGTATATGTATATTCAAATATATTTTGTTATTGTCTAATTAGTATAGAGTACGATCGACTAACTTAAGAGTGCACGATGCGTAGGCATTTGATTAAAGCAAAGTTGAATTCAACAATGTAAAATCTCCAAGGAACTTCAACTTCTATAACTAATACTTGCAAAGTCTCCCATACCTTTGGTGCAAAAAATTCATTAAAGTTGGGGTGTTGTAAAAACTTTTGGAATTTAAACAAGCTACCTAATTTAGATTCTTCAATTTACTACTTTGTTTACTAACTGTTGTATTATTTTAATATTTCTTTCTCTAATTTTTTTCCAATTTAGAAAGCAGGTAAATGCCAATTATTTTGAAAATAGTGGATCAAAAAAAAGAATAAGTGACTTAATTAAAATGATTTGGGAGATTCCGGGTCACTTGATAGACTGAGTGGTAATTTTTATAAGTTTGTTGATGGTAGGGGTAAATGTGAGTGGATAGTGTAATGGTAGGGGTAAATTTCCAGATAGTATAATGGAGGTTAAATATAAACAATATCCAAAAGTAGAGGAGTACATTTGACCCTTTACCCCAAAATTAATCACTGCATATAACAATCGGTGCATTATAATCCATGCATTATTAATTTTTGTACATAACTTGGTTCTATACAAAATTATAGTGTAAAAATATTTATATTATTAGTTTATAAAAGTTAATCTTAAAAAATGAAACAACACACAAAAAGGAGCATACCTCAGGCTCGGTGAGGTCCTCAAATTGAGGTGGGACACGAATGGAGAAACCATCACCGTAAAACTGGAACCAAGATTTAGTATTAGAAATGCCTGAAAGCAAGGATGACGAGGATTTCGTCTCAGCAGAAGATATTGGAATTAGCGGGAATTGAGAGAGGAAAAGACAGAGGGAAGTAGAAGAACCAGCGAGGAACACTAGTCTTCTGGAAAGAGAGATAGGTTTGGTAGAGATGATGGTTTCCGAATTGGGTTTTTGAGGAGGTTTTGGTGAATGGAAAGAGAGGGATAGGAGTGTGGACATGGCGATGGCCATGCGAGAGTGATGTTGTGATGGGATGCACACATTGCTGCTTATGGTAGTGCGTAGATAATGTGGGGACACATAGAGGAGGGAGGTTTTAACGATTTACAAGGGTATAATACATGTAATTCCCATCCATACTAGTAGTACATTTTTTAGTTGCACACTTAAAATTTGCATAACTAGTCTTTGAGTACGCACATTACGCCCGTATTATGTGTTAATAATAATAAGTTTTTTAAAGGAACATGAATAATATTCAAAATCTGTGTTTGCGTTATAAAATAAATTTATTGAAAAATTATATATTCCTAAAACTGGGAAATGTTAATCACTTTTAGGAGTTAAGATAGAGTGATTCTTACTTCAGCTTGTTTTGATACTTGCTTCATCGTACAAAAATATTATATAAACGGTCTCTGATTGAAATATAAAATAATCTCCTAGCTTTACATCCACTTGGATATATATATATATATATA
>NW_017674407.1:31951-70216 GCF_001879085.1 Nicotiana attenuata
ATATATATATTTCATGTTAATAAATTATAAAAAATTTGTATGATATGTTATTAAAAACTTTTTTACCCACATGCTATTCAATTTATGAGAGTGCCAAAACTTAGTACCTTTATCCTATAAATATCTTTGTATCACATAAGGCATCCAAATTCGAAAAATACCTACAAACAATCCTTACAAAAATTTGATTTGATTGTATCTTATTATACATAAAATTTTCTTTCCAAATTACTTCATCTATGCGTGACGATTACATAAATACATCATTTCTTATTCCTCTATAGTGAGACTAACAGTAGACACAAATCTTGTTAAAAAGAACTTTCTTGTTTTATATGTTTACCCGTAAAATGGTACAGTTGAATTTATACGTGGTTTCTAGACAAGTGAATTAATTTGATTTTGAAATAATAAAATAATTGAAGAATTATAAAATACTTAGCCTTAGGGTATAGACGTAATAGCAGAAGCAGCAGTACCGAGAACAGGGTTTTCGGGCGCAACAATAATGAAATCAAAAAGCAAAAAGATAAGATTGTATTAAGCTTTGAATAGAGTGTAGCATAAGTTTGTAAAAAAATTCGTGTCTTCTACAATGATAACTGAACTTACTATTTATAGCTATGTCTAGGGAAGGAGGTCCGAGGATCGTGCCCCTCTCTAATGTCAATTATGAGGGTCATTGATGAATATGTAACGGTGAATATAAATGCCAAATTCCCTATGACGGGCAATCGCTCTTAATGCCACGGAATATTCTCTATTAAATGCCACCGGGTGAAGAGTATTATATTTATCATATCTTATTCTTTCTGGTGACAGAAGGAACAGTTGCCTTCGGTCTTGGCCATCTCCTCGTCTTGGATTCCACGTGTCCCCCTTTTGGACGGCCACGTATCGTAGTATATTTTACCCTATACATTATCTATATATAAAGTGGGTACTAAGACTTTGCTGGTTAGAATGACCAAATTAGATTAAAATAGACTCTTGAAATATATTATTTATCCATAAATTGTATGATTATTCTATCAGACTTGTAAATTTTCTAGGTTTGCCATAAAGATTATAGTCATGTATGACATTTTGTAGTAAAAAAAGAATCTTCAACTATTTATACTAATTTAGCGGAGCTAGCTTATCAACAGATATGTGTAAACTAACAAACGATGATTAATTGTAAAGAACATTCTAATTTTTATTAAAACATATCCCTGAGAACATGAATCTTAGTGTTTAAACTCACCATAACGTAATTACCATAACATATAATTTGCTGTTCTTTTAATTTCGCTACCGATTTGCTTGGGCAACTGAACTCAACCAGAATGGCGTTCTAACATGTATTATATTACTTTGATATCTCATACATCTATTTTTTCAAGTTATAATAGTCAATCAATGTAGTTTACTGACAAATGAAGATCATAATATCTGTATCATTCAAAGAAAGCTTATATAATCAAGCAAAAAAGATGAGTTGAGGAAAAAAAAGATTGCTACTCCATTAAGTTTTCGAACCAGCTGTTTTGAAGGCACTACAAATGTCTAAAACTTCTTCAAGACACTATCATTTGTTAAAATATGGTTTATTAGTTAAGGAGGAGTGTACGTGATCAACCCAATCGATATAAACAGAATAAATCATGTGAAACGAATAGTCTGCAAGAAAATATTAATAGAATAGTGTGTATAACTAATATATCATTAGAATGTATATTGACATCACAAAATTAATAAAAGATATCACAACTTGTTGGGCTCCTGCATAGTTTGATATGTAGCTTACATGATTTTGCATAAACTGAAATGAGATAACCTTTGTAAACGACCATCGCAAAATAAGACATAACCAATAAAAAGTCAAAGAACAACTAATCTTTCTTGGATAAATATTTTGTTTCTTTTACTCTCAACTCAAAGACCTTTGAATTCAAAGGTCTCTGAGATTTTTTCTTAACCCTCAAATATCTGTATGCGGAAAAATCGGAGGGTCCAATTTTCGGCTATTACAAACGCCCCGTAAGCAAACTTCCCAAAGGCTCGAGACTACAGTCGAGATTTATCCCGAGGATCGTCGGTGTCCAACCTCGAGGCGTCACAAGTCGACGGTTATGGTTATGGTAGAAAAGTGGGAAGTTCCCTAGGCGCACGACTGGGGCTGACAAAGACTAGAGGCCTAGCTCTGACCCGTATCAGGGCATTAGGTGGCTATACCTGCCCCATATCTGTGTAATTAATGCATTTTGTACTATGTTCCCCTCATATATAAAGGGAATCCTTGTCATTTTGTAGACATCTGTTGCTCAATACTAAATACACAAGAACATTCTCTCTGCTCTCTAACATATTCTCTTAAGCTTTTTACTTCCATTTACTGCTTACATTCATTGTGTTCTATTTATTGTTCTTCATTTATTGCTTATCATTGATCATAAAGAGCTATCATCATAGCTCTCGTAAAGTGCTAACCCTCCTTCGATCGCTCTAAGTCGGTCGTCCCACTCGACCTCGAGGGCCCGAATAAGCAAGCTCGAGGCCCCGATCTCCAGCTGTTTGGTTCAATTATCACACTGTCTCTAAGTTGCGATCTTGATTTCTAATCCTTTGCTTAGCATCCATTGCTCAACGACTAGCATAAAAATAGATCATGTATTTTTAGAACCACAAAATTAAATTTAATTGTAATTACCATTTTCACGGTAAACAGTTTGGCGCCCACCGTGGGGCTAAAAATAATAGTGATTATTTTCTTGCTGGTTTAACTACGTAACGCAAGTTATCTTTCACACTTTTTCTTGTCCAAGATCTTTGATTTCAGGTCGAAATGTCTAACTCAGTAAACGCACGTGAAAACATCAATCTAGAAGACCATGGAGAAAATGGTGTTGGCGTCCCAGGTGTTGGTGTACCACCACGAAACCCTGAGAATGCACCGGAACCAATTCCCGTGGACGCGGTCTCACGCTATGCTCAACACGTCGAAATAAGATCCCACACCAATAGGAGCATGCACCAAAGAGACCAACAAGAAGCCCAGAAAACCCCCGCTAGGGAAGAATGGGAGGTTAGCCTTCACGTTATTTTTGAAATGTTGCAGGCACAACAACTGGCGATCGCTCAGCTGCAAAGTCACCAGAAAACTCCCAGCGCGGTAGCACCGGGGACGGCTCCCCTAGCCAAGCAGGTACCAGAAAGGTCAAGCAACAGTGGGTCGGCAGTCGACCCTGCCATCGTAAAGATGCTCGAGGACCTCACAAAGAGGATCAAGTCGAGCGAGAAGAAGATAAAAGCCAACGACAAAAAGGTCGAGACCTACAATTCCAGGGTCGATCAGATTCCAAGCGCACCCCTGATCCTGAAAGGTGTGGATTTAAAGAAGTTCGTACAAAAGTCGTTCCCACAAGAAGCGGCTCCGAAACCCATTCTCGAAGAAGTTCAGAATGCCAAACCTTCCGAAGTACAATGGAACCTCAAACCCCAATGAGCATGTTAGTGCTTAGACTTGTGCAGTGAAGGGAAACGACCTAAAGGACGACGAGATCGAGTCCGTCCTACTGAAGAAGTTCAGAGAAACGCTTCCTAAAGGGGCAATGATGTGGTATCACAACCTGGCCCCAAACTCGATAGATTCGTTTGCCATGCTGGCAGATTCTTTCATAAAGGCACATGCTGGTGCCATCAAAGTAGCAACAAGGAAACCTGACGTCTTCAAGATCAAGCAGAGGGAGAATGAAATGATGCGGGAGTTCGTATCTCGCTTTCAAATGGAACGGATGGAACTACCACCGGTCTCCGACGATTGGGCAATGCAGGCCTTCACTCAAGGTCTGAATGAACGAAGCTCGGTGGCTTCGAAATAGTCGAAACAGATCTAGTCGAATACCCGGCTGTGACTTGGTTGGACGTCCACAACCGATACCAATCAAATATCAGGGTTGAAGACAAGCAACTAGGAGCCCCCTCGGGCTCGGTATATCCAAGCAGGCTTCTGGCGAAGGAGCCGAAGCCAAACAAAGAAAGGCACCAGCCATAAACCGAAGAAAGGAGAAACGCCCCGAGGCGCGGCATACCCCGCAGTGATCGAAGGATGGACCGAGGTCAGAATCCTCGGGGACTTGTCAGCAGAGCTGGCTTCGACAGGTGCACGGGGCCAACGGACGCGCCCGCTTATCAGAATATAACTTCAATGTCGATATTTTAGACATCGTATTTGCCATCAGTAAAATCAGAGACACCAGGTGGCCAAGGCCTGTGCAATCAGATCCTTCACAAAGGAATCATAACTTAGTGTGTGAATTTCACAACACGCACGGCCACAAGACTGAGGATTGCCATCAGCTCTGAGAAAAAGTAGCCCGGCTACTCAGCAAGGGTCATCTCCGAGAATTCTTCAGCGACCGGGCCAAAAATCAGTTCCGGGAAAGAGAGGCGACCAAGAAGAATGAAACAAATGAGCCGCAACATGTCATCCATATGATCTTGGGAGGTATCGATGCTCCGTAGGAGTCCATGATCAGAAGAACAAACATATCCATCACCAGAGAAAAGCAAACTCGGGGTTACGTACCCGAGGATGCTCTCACATTCAGCGACGAGGACATCGATACCTTGTCTCAACCTCACAACGACGCACTGGTAATCTCTTTCCTTATAAATACATTTCAAATTAAACGTGTACTTGTGGATCCGGGTAGCTCGGCCAATATTATCAGATCGAGGGTGGTAGAGCAGCTCGGGCTGCTTGCCCAAATCGTGCCCTCCACTCGAGTCCTCAATGGATTCAACATGGCGAGCGAGACAACAAAAGGGGAAATCACCCTCCCAGTCAACGTGGCCGGCACAACCCAAAATGCCAAATTCCATGTCATCGAAGGAGACATGAGATACAACGCCTTGCTCGGAAGGCCATGGATGCACTGCATGAGAGTAGTACCATCAACCCTTCATCAAATGATGAAGTTCCCGACAAAGGATGGGATAAAAACCTTCAATGGGGAACAACATGCGGCAAGAGAAATGTTTGCGGTACACGATGTGGCACCGATACCAGTACCTCCACCTTCAAAGGAGCCAAAGGAAAAGCAAACAGTAAAATAGCGAAAACAAGCTATACCCACGGCTAAATTTGACTGAACAAAGCAAAGGACCGTACCGCATCCTCGTAGAAAACGATCGAAACATATCGGGGGCCGAAGCATCGTCAGCACTAAGGTATGATCACCTCCCTTTGTCAATTACATCTTACACTAACCTAAGTGCAGGTATCCGATCGAAACAGCTAAAGTGCTTCCCAACTCGAAGGCCTTAGGTTTCAAAAGCATGCGTTGCACTCTTTTCCTTCGATCGGGTTTTCATCCCAAAAAGGGTTTTACCGGCAAGGTTTTTAATGAGGCAACATCTATATGCTACCTAAGGAAAACTCAACAAGTATTCAAGGCTTCTCTTGCAATCAACCTCGAATACTGGGGGGCATCCCCGGAAGATCACTTACTTGGAGAAGCCAAGATGCGCTGAAGAGGGTCTCGATAGGAAAACAATGTACCGGGCCAAACGGTCGAACGAGCCATGCCCGCATAGAATAATTGAGCCCTTAATAGCTAAGACATGTATACTTGTACCAAGTAATCAAAGAATACTTTCCAAAAGTACTTCACTTTTCAAAGAAGCTCAGTATTTTTTGCAAAAACTGCTCCAAAGCCAGAAACGTCCCGAACACTTGGGGACTGGCTTCAACGACTCGAAACAATACGACCCCTGGGTCAGAGCTTCATACTCGTAAGCCTTCAATGAGGCGACAACAAGATCACAAAATGGCTCTAGAGCCAAAAACGTCCCGAACACTCGGGAACTGGCGTCAAAATCTCAAGGCCACATGACCTCCGGGTTGGAAACTCCGAAATCGCAAGCCCTCAATGAGGCAATACCAAGTTTACAAATAATGGCTCCCGAGCCGAGAAATCCTCGATGAATCGAGGACTGCTGTCAATCGCCGTCTCCATCGACTTATCAAAAATCCGAGGCCCATAAGACCCCAAATGGGCAGACTCGGTCTCATACGATCAATATAAGGCAATTACAATATTTGTAAGACCTCAGGCAATGCATGAACCACACTTGTACCAAGTGACAATATCTGTAAGACCTCAAGCAAGGCATGAACCATACTTGTACCAAGTAGCCAAAACTGTAAGACCTCAAAGGCATGTAAAACTTAAAAGACCTTACTAAAGGCATAATCTCGATCTTAAAGTTAAGGCTATATATCGAACTTGTAAGACCCCTAAAAAGGCATACCTTCGATATAGACGCCGAAACTACTTCACTCGGGGATTGAAAGGCTCCGGCCAAACACAATGACTACGGTCATAAGGCTGTACGAGCCAAACTAACGCAACTCGGGGATGCCCGATCGTCGCTATAAAATCACAAGCCTTCAATTACTTCGAATATACTTCGAAAAGAACCGATTAAACAAGCTACCCTCGACATAGACAAAAGAGCTTCGACCACGTCAGCTCATAATTGCAGGCTTCGAGATACTCAGCCACCGAGCCAAACCTCCCAAGGTGCTCGATCATCGCCATATAAGCGACTCACAATCGAGGTTTTTATCAAATCGTCGAAGAGTCAGGCAAACACAATTCCAAAAATTCTTAATGAGGGAAAAATAAAGCCTATATAAACCAAAGACCAATTCATCCGGCCAACAACCGACAAATATCAAGGCAAAAGAAATGGGTGAAAAACAAGAATACGAGGGTTCCTTTTATACATGTATGCGAGGGAATACCAGCTTCATTTACAAAGTTCTCTGAGAACACTACATACAAAATCAAAAAAGGAAAGGCCTAATATACACCCCCCTCAAGGACTACAACCCGTCGGCTTGCTTCTCGCCATCCTCGACATCGGATAGAAGGGACTTCGCATCATGTTCATCCGCCTTTGCCTGTTTCACCTCTTCCGAGAGGTCAAAACCCCTAACATTGATCTCCTTGAGGGTTTCCCTTCGAGATTTGCATCGGGTATACTCCAAGCTCTTGCTCTCGCGGTCGAGAACCCTTCTCAGCTCAGCTCGAGCATCGACAGCGTCCTTCAAATAGACCGCCACTTTCTTATCGACCTTAGTTTGGCTCATTACAGCTTTGGCCCGGGCATCCACAACTTCGGCTTTTACCTTCAAAAGCTCGGACTCAAGCTCCATAATCATAAATGTTTGGACCAAACTGTTCTCGCAAGCTGAGCGGAGTTGAACCTCGAGGGCGGAAGCTTTAGCCAGAGCGCCTTTTTCCGATATAGTATGAGCATCCGTCCGAGCCTTTAACTCATCGTACTCACGTTTGGCTTGACAAACTTCACTCTTAAGGCGTTCAAGGTCTCCAGTCTTCTTCTGCAGCTAAAATACACGAAACGCCAGCCTCAGGAATAGAAAAGGGAACATACGCCCCATCTAGAGCAATAAGTACCTATTCCTCGAGGTAGGCTTCGTAGTTCAGGCTTCGACTCGCCTCGCACCACAAGTGCGCCAACTCGTCTTCTCTTTCATTGCAAAGAAGTCTAAGGGACTTCTCCCCTTCCACAGCTTTTCGCAGCATGGCCTCACGACGAAGCAACTCGGACTTGAGCTTATCAAAAGCCTATGAAAGAGAAACTCGATAAGAAAGTCAAAACTGCAAGACTACAAAATCAACACGGACGACAAAAAAAAAAAACTCACCTCGGAATAAAGCCGCTGAGCTTCCTCGAAAGTTGAGCGCAAATCTACTAATCCGGCTCCATCTATCCTGGAAGAACCCCATCCGATGGGGACATGATCGCTCAGCGTATGTGGCTCCTGGTTTCGAGCATCCCTCAAAGGCACTTCGAGGGGGGAAGACACATTCTCGCCGAGCCCCCGGCATGGACTCGTCTTGCTGAAAGCGCCGTCACCCTATGAAAGCCCTTTTTGCTTATTATTATCGCTCCGTAGCCTAGAAGCTGGCGATCCTTCTCCCCCTCCAGGAGGGCACGGTGTCCCCCCCGAAGGGTTCCCTGATGCCTACGGTGATGGGGTTAGTAAGCGTAAAAATAAAATGCCCTTAAAGGAGCAAATCACACAGCGCGTAACGTGGTGTTTGGCCTCCCATATGCCCTTTGACAAAACTCGCCACTTATACTCATTGTAAGCCGAGCAAGTCACCAGCTTCCGAGCCTAGTCCGTCAGGTTGGGGACCTCGCACGGCGTCCATGAAATTGCTACAGAAAGGGAAAGGAAGGCGCGATAATGGAACCTGTCTGTGCCACATGCAAAACTACGAAGACACAAGTATATCACTTATGTGTAAAGTTCCATTCCTCAGGGAACGATAGAAACTCCACAGGGATAATGTCAACGGTCCGTACTCGGACGAATCGGCTCCTCCACTCCCGATCTCCGTCTTCTTCATCATCAGCAACGAAAGGTGTGGTGGATCGGCATCGTAAGGTTAGTAGACCTCGATGATGAAAGGGCCGGTACAGCCTGATAAGATGACTGAGCGTGAATTGAAGCCCTGCTTTCTCCGCAAAGAACCTCATCATCAATACTATCCGCCAAAATGACGGGTGAATCTGCGCCAAGGCGACCCGGTATTTCCGACAAAAATCAAGCACAACCCTATCAGAGGGGCCTAGTGTGAAGGGGTACGTGTATACGTTCAAAAACCCTTCAACATGATCCATAATTCTCTCTTTCAGGGAAAATACCCGCAATACTACTGTACACGGCAAAATCGGAGGGTCTAATTTCCCGTCATTAAGGCATTTCAGAGGGTCACCTCGAAGCCTCGAGGCTGCAAAGATACGCTCGAGTCTCCTTCCTCGGAGCTCATCGACACCCGGCTTGAAGGGAATATCGACCGAGGATAGAGTAAAAAAATGGGGAGTTCCCAAGACACACGGCTAAGTCTGACAAAGCCTAGCCGGCCTACTCTGAACCCGAATCAGGGTGTCACATCTAGTTGTCCCGTCTCCATATCGTTACAATTAATGTATGTCGTACCATATAAGGTTTCCCCTTCTATATAAAGGGGATTCTTACAATTTTCTAAACAACTGTTGTTGCTCCAACTATTCTACACGATATATATGATAACTCTCTCTCTCTTTTCTCTCTGACATACTCTCTCGATATTGTTGCTCTAATTTACTATCTTCATACTTGTTCTTCATTTATTGCTTATCATTGGCCATAAAGAGCCTCCTTTAATTATATTAAGACTGTTAGCCCTTCCCTGATTGCCCCTAATAGCTCGAGCCCGAGCCCGGGAATCGACCTCGAGGCCCCAAACTGACTAGCTCGAGGCCCTGAACAGCTAACTCATCGGTTCGATTATAACTCTATTTTAGCTCGCATTTCGTCCTTAAACTTCATACACATAGCATCAACTGCTTAACAACTAGCATAAATATAGATCACGTATTTTTAGAGTCCCATCAACAAATTTAATTGTTATTACCATTTTCATGGTAAATAGTTTGGCGCCCACCGTAGGGCTAAAAATAATAGTGATTATTTTCTTGCTGGTTTCGTTATACAATGCAAGTTATCTTTCACACTTTTTCTTGTCTAAGATTTTCGATTTCAGGTCAATATGTCTGGCTCAGTAAACAGAGTTGAGAACAACGACCTCGAAAATCATGGAGAAAACGGTGTGGCTGTTCCAATTGTTGGTACGCCACCACGGAACCCCGAGAACGCACCCGGACCGATTCCAGCAGATGCGGGCTCGCGCGACGCACAGCAGATCGACAAAACCTCACGCACCGACAGGAGCATACAACAAGGCGACCAACAAGAAGCCCAAAAAACCCCAGCTCAGGAAGAACGAGAAGTTAGCCTTCATGTTATTTTTGAAATGTTGCAGGCACAACAGCTGGCTATCGCTCAGCTGCAAAGCCACCCTAAAACTCCAGCACCGTAGCACCGGGAACAACTCCCCCGACCGAACAGGTACCGGAGAGATCGAGCAATAATGGTTCGATAGACGACCCTGCTATCGTAAAACTTCTCGAGGATCTCACCAGAAGGATCGAGTCGGGTGAGAAAATGATAGCAGCTAACGACAAGAAGGTCGAAACTTACAACTCCAGCGTCGACCAAATCCCGGGCGCGCCCCCGGTCCTGAAAGGCGTAGACTCGAGGAAGTTCGTGCAGCGGCCGTTCCCAGAGGAAGCGGCTCCGAACCCATTCCAAAGAAGTTCAAAATGCCGGAACTCCCAAAATACAATGGGACCTCAGACCCCAACGAGTACGTTACTGCCTATAAGTGCGCAGTAAAGGGCAACGTCATAAAAGATGACGAGATCGAGTCTGTCTTGCTGAAGAAGTTCGGGGAAACGCTCTCAAAGGGGGCCATGATGTGGTACCACAACTTAGCTCCCAACTCCATAGACTCATTTGCCATGCTGGAAGACTCCTTCATAAAGGCACATGCCGGTGCCATCAAAGTAGCAACGAGGAAGTCTGACGTATTCAAGATCAGGCAGAGGGAGAATGAAATGCTGCGAGAGTTCGTATCTCGCTTCCAAACGGAACGAATGGAACTACCCCCCGGTCTCCGAAGATTGGGCGGTACAGGCCTTCACTCAAGGCCTGAACGAGCGGAGCTCAGTGGCCTTAAGGCAGCTGAATGAGAATCTGATCGAGTATCCTGCCGTAACCTAGTCGGACGTCCACAACCAATACCAGTCAAAGATCAGGGTCGAGGATGATCAATTAGGAGCCCCTTCGGGCTCAGTATACCCGAGCAGGCTCTTAGCAAAGGAATCAAAGCCAAATAAAGAAAGGTATCAGCCATACACCGAAGATAGGAAAAACGCCCCAAAATGCAACCCGCCTCGCAACGACCGATTGATCAACCGAGGACAGAATCCTCGGGGACTCATTAATAGAATCGGATTCGACGGAAACACGGGGCCAACAGGGGCACCACGCCTATCGGAATACAACTTCAACGTTGATGTTTCAGACATCGTGTTCGCTATCGGCAAAATCAAGGATACCAGATGGCCCCGGCCTATACAATCAGATCCTTCCCAAAGGAATCATAACTTGGTATGCAAATTTCACCACACGCATGGCCACAGAACCGAGGATTGTCACCAGCTCTGAGAGGAAGTAGCCAAGCTACTCAATAAAGGTCATCTCAGAGAACTCTTGAGTGACCGAGCCAAAAATCAGTTCCGAGAAAGAGAGGCGGCCAAGAAGAATGAAGCAAATGAGCCACGACATGTTATCCACATGATATTAGGGGGCGTCGATGCTCCCCAGGAACCCGTGATGAGAAGGACAAAAATATCCGTCACCAGAGAAAAGCGAACCTGGGGATACATACCCGAAGATGCCCTCACATTCAGCGAGGAGGACTCCGAGACCTTGTCCCAACCTCATAACGATGCACTGGTAATCTCTTTCCTCGTAAATACATTTCAAATAAAACATGTACTCGTGGATCCAGGTAGCTCGGCCAACATTATCAGGTCGAAGGTAATAGAGCAGCTCGGACTGCTAGACCAAATTGTGCCCGCCACTCGAGTCCTCAACGGATTCAACATGGCAAGTGAAACAACGAAAGGAGAGATCACTTCCCGGTCAGCGTGGTCGGCACGACCCAAAATGTCAAATTCCATGTCATCGAAGGAGACATGAGGTACAACGCCTTGTTCAGACGACCGTGGATACACTGCATGAGAGCAGTACCATCCACCATCCACCAAATGATGAAATTCCCAACAAAAGACGGGATTAAAACCGTCCACGGGGAACAACACGCGGCAAGGGAAATGTTCGCGGTGCACGACGTGGCACCGACGCCAATATCTCCACTCTCGAAAGAGCCAAAGGGTAATCGAACTATGTCTTCGGCTAAGACTGATTAAACATAGCGGAGGACCGTACCGTGCCCTCAATACAAACAACAGGGACATACCAGACCTCGGAACATCGCCAGCGCATCCCACGATAAGGTATAACCACCCTCTTTTCATTTTATACTTTATACTAACCCTTATGCAGGCACCCGATCAAAGCAGTCAAAAGCGCTAACCCAGACCGAAGACCTTAAGGTTTTGAAAGCATCCGTTGCACTCTTTTCCTTCGACCGAGCTTTTGTCCCGAAGAGGGTTTTACCGGCAAGGTTTTTAACGAGGCAACACCTATATGCTACCTAAGGGGGATCCAACAAGTCTTCAAGGCTTCTTTTGCTATCAATCCCGAGCGCCGAAGGACATCCTCTCAGAAGATCATCCACTTGGAAGAGCCAAGAAATGCCAAATAGGGTCCCAATGGGAAAATGATGTACCGGACCAAACGGTCGAATGAACCGTGTCCGCATAGCCGAGCCCCCGATGGTGGAGACATATGTACTAGTGCCAAATAATCAAGGAATACTTTTGCCAGCATATCTCATGCTCCAAAGGAAACCCAACATTTTTGCCAAAATGATTCCTTCATCAAAAGCATCCCAAATACTCGGAGACTGGCGTCTATAATTCGGCACCCGCATGACTTCAGGGTCGAAACTCCAAACTCGTAAGCCCTCAATGAGGCAGCACGGAAATCACAAAATATCTCCAAAAAAGAAAGAAAACGTCCCGAATACTTGGAGACTGGCGTCAAAAACTCAAAAAACGCATGACCTCAGTGTCAGAATCTCCGAGATCATAAGCCCTCAATAAGGCAATTCCGAGCTCACGAGTAACGGCTCCCGAGCCAAAACAAACTCGATGACTCGGAGACTGTCGCCAATCGCCATTCATTAAAAAACCTGAGGCCATAAGACCCTGAGCGGGCAAACTCGCTCTCGTAAGACCTATATAAGGCGACATCAACAAACTGTAAGACCTCAAGCAAGGCATGAATCATACTTGTACCAAGTATCAATAAAACTGTAAGACCTTAGGCAAGGCATGAATCATACTTGTACCAAGTATCAACAAACTGTAAGACCTCAAGCAAGGCATGAATCATACTTGTACCAAGTATCAACAAACTGTAAGACCTCAAAGGCATGAAATTTTTGTAAGACCTTACTACAGGCATAAACTCAATCCCGAAGTTTAGGCTATATATCGCATTTCTAAGATTCCTGAAAGGGCATACCCTCGATATAGACACCTAAACTACTACACTCGGGACCAAAAATGGCTCCGTCCAAACACAAATGACTACGGTCATACGGCTGTACCAGCCAAACTAACGCGACTCGGGGATGCCCGACCGTCGCTACAAAATCATAGGCCATTACTTCAAATCTACTTCGAAAAGAACCGGTTAAACAGGCTACCCTCGACAGGCAAAAGAGCTTTGACCATGTCAGCTACAAATCATAAGGCTTCGAGCTACTCAGCCTACGAGCCAAACCTTCCGAGGTGCTCGAACATCGCCGCAAACGACTTGAAATCGAGGTTCTTACCAAACCGACGATGGGTCAGGCAAAATCATTTCAAAAGTCCTTAACAAGAGGAAAATAAAGCCTACATTAAAAAGGTCGCTTCGACCCTACGCATAAGATCCATTGTCGCCAGCTTACATGAAAGGCCGCATCGGCCCAAAGCGTAAGAGCCATCGTCGCCAGCTCATTTGAAAACTTGAGGGTCAAATGAGCTCGATTCGTAACCCGATTCGGAGATAGAACCCAAATAGTTAACTACATATGCCTCAGGGCAGAGCGTAAGAGCCATTGTCACCAGCCTAATAAGCCTCAGGGCCATTCACATAAAAGATCGCTTCGATCGAAGGCGTAAGAGCCATTGTCGCCAGCCCATGCAAACATAAAAAGCTTGAGGGACATACGAGCTTGATTCGAAACCCGACTCGGAGACATTACCCAAAATAGTTGAGCAAAAGCATAAGTGCTCAAACGCCAGCTTGAACTAGAGGTCGCATTGACTTAGAGCGTAAGCGCCCCCGGGCCAGCCTAATGAGCCCTAGGGCCATATGATGAATCTAAGGATTCTCACCGACTCTGAGACAGTTCACCTGGCCAAATGATGGACAAAAAGGGGTACAGAAGAACTAAAGCCGCAAAGGGTTTTCTTTTATACGCATGCGCGAAAAAATACATTCTCCATCTATAAGAATGAGCTGGAAATGCTACGTACAAAATGGCAAAATATACGTCCTACCCTTGGGAGCTACGGCCTATCGGCCTCATCTTCACTCTCCTCGGTGTCGGATAGGAGTAACCGAGCATCACGCTAATCCGCCCTCGGTCGCGCCAACTCTTCTGAGAGGATAAAACCTCTGGTGCGGATCTCCCCGAGAATCTTTCTTCAAGACTTGCGACGGGCATATTCTTTGATCCTCTCTTCACGATCGAGGACCCTCTTCAACTCACCTTGAGCATCGGTAGCGTCCTTCAAATAAATTGCCATCTCCTGATCAGCCTTAATTCGGCTCAATACTGCTCTGGTCTGGGCATCAACAATCTCAGCCCTAACTTTCGAAAGCTCGGATTCGACCTTCATGATCATATCTGCTTGAACTAAAGCATTATCACGAGCTAAGCGGAGTTGAACCTCGAAGGCAGGAACTTTAGCCAAGGCATTCCTCTCCTCTGAAGCCTGAGCCTCAGCCCGAGCTCTTAGTTCGTCACAGTCATTCTTGACACGGTCAGCTTCGTCCCGAAGACGTTCTAGGGCCTCCGTCTTTTTTGCAACTGGGATAAACCAGTGTTAGCCTCAGAAGCCAAAAGGTAGAACGTATACTCGCCCCGGATGGAAAGTTACCTGCTCCATCAAATAGCTCCCGTAATTCGAGCTCCGATACGCCTCATATCGCCAATACGCCAGCTCGACTTCCTTTTCCTCACAAAGGAGCCTAAGGGATCTATCCTCATCCAGAGCTTTTCGGAGCCTAGCTCCATGACAGAGCAGCTCATACCTAAGCCTGTCAAAAGCCTGCAAAAGAAAAACTCGATAAGGAAGGGAAGACACGAAATTCGGAAGGCCTATGTCGAAACTCACCGCAAAATGCAACCGGCGGGCTTCCTCGAAGGCCGAGCACACATCTGTTGATCTAGTCTCCTCAGCCCTGGAAGAATCACCCCCGTTCGAAGCACGATCGCTTGAAGAGGCCAACTTTCCAGAACCAGAAACTTTGGGCGCGGCAGGATCAGATGATATTTCCATCTCGAAGACGCGGCTCCGTTTCGCCTTGCTCTGAGCGCCATCGCCCTGCAAGGGCATGTCCCGCTTATTGTTATTGTCCTTTATCCCGGGAACTGGCAACCCATCCCCCTTTCCGGAGGAGCACGGCCTCGCCTCTAAAGGCTCTCCGACACCTACGACAGCAAGATTAATAAAAAAAAGAAAAATGTCTCTCCAAACGAACAAGGAAAGAAAAAGGTAGCACAAACACACACCGTGGTGTTTTGCTTCCCATCTGCCCCGGGACACAGCTCGCCACCTACGCTCGTCACAAGTCGAGCGGATCACTAGCTTTCGAACCCAACCAGGCAGATCAGGAACGTCGCCCGGCGCCCACGAAATCGTTGTAGAAAAGGAGGAAACATGGTTATGAAACTAGCTTTCGCTGTAAGCAAATTTGAGAAGGCGCGGGATTCTCCATTTACGTGTATAGTTCCATTCCTAGGGGAATGGCATAAGTTCCACGGGGATAACGTCAGCCGTCCGGACTCGGACGAACCGACTAATCCATTCCCGATCTCTATCTTCCTCATCATCAACAATGAAAGGCGTGGACGTACGGCACCGCAAGGTTAGCAGACCTCGGTGGTGAAAGGGCCGATACAGCCTGACGAGATGGCTGATCGTGAATTCAAGCCCCGCTTTCTTCGCAAAAAACCTCATCATCAACACTATTCGCCAAAACGACGGATGTATCTGCGCAAAGGTAATCCGATACTTCAAACAGAAGTCGAGCAGAACCCTGTCGAGGGGTCCCAGTGTGAAAGGATACGTATACACGTTCAGGAATCCATCAACATGATCCGAGATGCCCTCATTCGAGGAAAGTGTCTGTAACACCACTCTCTCCCCCCATCCGCAGTCTCTCCTCACTAACTCAAGGTGCCCCTCTCCTATCGAAGAAATAATCTTCAAAGAAGACTCTCTTTGATCCCGAGCATTGGGAGCGGGACTCTCCCCTCTATGCCGAACAGGCCTCGAGGTAATGGTCATGGCTACAGCAAGACTAAAGGAACTGAAGCAGGAATCTGCAAAAATACTTTGGCGCTAGAGGTAATGAGGGGCTCAACGCCGAAACAGGGGGATAACTATCTAAAGTGAGGAGACCCCTAAAAGAACGGAAGCAACCCTATATATATGTGGGGAAACATCAACGGTCCGCCTACCCAAGTTAGGCCCCGGGAGGCCAATGACTTCGACGCAAGTCCCGATATGGTATCCGACCTCGAGGATCTCCATCAAAAGTAGTTAGGCTTTGAGAAGCCAATGGCGTTATCTCCAGTCCCGAGGTGGTACCCGACCTCGAGGACCTCCATCAAAAGAAGATAGGCTTTAAGAAGCCAGCGGCGTCATCTCCAGTTCCGAGGTGGTACCGACCTCAAGGATCTCCATCAAAAGAAGTTAGGCTTTGAGAAGCCAACGGCGTCATCTCCAGTCTCGAGGCGGTACCCGACCTCGAGGACCTCCATCAAAAGAAGTTAGGCTCTAAGAAGCCAGCGGTACCATCTCCAGTCTCAAGATGATATCCGATATCGAAGGGTCCCCTTCAAGAAGAGGAACAAGCACTTCGAGCTCCGCCCATAAAGGCTCGACCCCAAGACATTGCCCAAATCTGGGCAACCCCTCATCTGGGACCTATCTACAACGCCTTAAAAGATTAGCTACATCAAACTCAAAACGGGTTTCCATGTGCCCAAAGCTAACCCTCACTCAGAGACCGTTCTCAAAAGATTCAAGACCCGAGATATTATTTTCATATGACCCAAAAGTGAAGGTCCCGACGGCCCGAATCTATCGGACCAATTCAAGCTTGGTCCAAGGGACAACGGTGGTGCCGTTTCTATCGATCGAAGGCCAGAAAGAATACTCACACACGGGTAGATATTTACAATAGCCAACAGAGGCATACATTCAGAGTCTCCACGAGTGTTAAAGAAAATGGCAAGCATCGAAAACGAAAATCAAGAAAATGTCTTTATATTCACAAACATTTGCTTACAACAGCCCACAAGGGGTTTTTACACAGAAACAAAGAGGCAAAATGGGATACATGAAATAAAAGCCTAGGGCCTAGCCTATTCTTAAGGGTGCAACCTCGACAGCAGCATCTTCAGATATCTTCCCCTCGGGCGCATGACCTCAAAGACAATATCTTCCAAAGTGCCATCCCCTTGAAGCCTTACCTCGACCCCCCAGAAGGCATCTTCAAAAAGGGAAGATGTAGAAGGGGAAAGCGACGGAGAAGAGCAAAATGACGAAGGAGAAGCCGAAAGGAGCGACGAAGTGGCTGGATGAAAAATCTGGCTGATGCGAACTCCTCTAGTACTACTATTATAAAGCCACTTCTTGGGACGTTGCCCCGGCAAAGGATGCAAAAGTTAGTAGACAAGCGCCACCACACCCCAAGTAATCCAAAAGGGGTGTAGTGCGCCGAGCCAGGGCAGGAGGGTGAGCAGCGGAGTATAGTCCGAGCGCCCTCATGAGCAGCGGTGTAGAGTCCGAACGTCCTTCTAGACCGGAAGAAGTCGGTCATCCCTGTATCCTCGTCTCGGAATGACAGTAACAACAACAACAACAACAACAAAAACGACGGAGAAACAAAAAAATCTCGCTCAACTAAGGGAAGTTCTAGGGGTAAACTTTGGCGCGGCCGATATAAGCACGACCAGACGATCACGAGGCCATGGGCCTCAATCATGGCGAACGATGGTTAAGGATGGAAAGAAAGGAAGAATGTGATAAATATAGGAGGGCACTTGGATGGAAGATTAATCCCAGGACGCTCCTATTTATAGGATAGGGGGCAGCATAACCGACGATGCCATTATCATCCTTGAAAGACGGATCGGCAGGCGCAATCAATGCGTTCTTGAAAACTGAATCGACGGTGGTACTGTCGCTTTGAAGAACGGGAATCGATAGTGCATTAAATGGCACCGAAAAGACAAGTCCATGGGATATCCCAGTTATCGTAAAGGCTCAAGTCATAGGTTGCGTCACCGGCATGACGTCGTCACGGGGAACCCGAAGAGTTGGGTATCAAAATCATTTCCTATCACTTTGTTCTAGGAAACGCGGAGACTATCTGTATACGGCATAATCGGAGGGTCCAATTTCCCGTCATTAAAGAATTTCGGAGGGTCACCTCGAAACGTCGAGGCTGCAAAGATGCGCTCGAGTCTCCTTTCTCGGAGCTCGTCAACACCCGGCCTGAAGGGAATATCGACCGAGGATAGAGTAAAAAATGGGGAGTTCCCAAGACACACGGCTAAGTCTGACAAAGCCTAGCCGCCTACTCTGAACCCGAATCAGGGTGTCACATCTAGCTGTCCCGTCTCCATATCTTTACAATTAATGTATGTCGTACCATATAAGGTTTCCCCTTCTATATAAAGGGGATTCTTACCATTTTGTAAACAACTGTTGTTGCTCCAACTATTCTACACGATATATATGATAACTCTGTCTCTCTTTTCTCTCTAACATACTCTCTCGATATTGTTGCTCTTATTTACTATCTTCATACTTGTTCTTCATTTATTGCTTATCATTGGCCATAAAGAGCCTCCTTTAATTATATTACGACTGTTAGCCCTTCCCCGAATGCCCCTAATAGCTCGAGCTCGAGCCCGAGAATCGACCTCGAGGCCCCAAACCGACTAGCTCGAGGCCCTGAATAGCTTACTCATCGGTTCGATTATAACTCTATTTTAGCTCGCATTTCATCCTTAAACTTCATACACATAGCATCAACTGCTTAACAACTAGCATAAAAATAGATCACGTATTTTTAGAGTCCCATCAACAAATTTAATTGTTATTACCATTTTCACGGTAAAAAACTACCTTCTCCCCCCATCCACAGTCTCTCCTCACTGACTCAAGATGCTCCTCTCATACTAAGGAAATAAACTTCGAAACATACTCCCGATGACCCCAAGCGTTTTGGTTCAAAAAGCCTCCAAGGGTGGAACTCCCCTCTCCTTACCGAGCGGACCTTGGTGTGGCATCCATAACTGTGATAAAGCTAGAAAATCCGAGCAAAGCCTTCAAATTTGAAATAGTTAAAGCGTTAAAACAGGAAAGGAAAGCTCTACAAAGGAGGATGACTACCCGGAATAGCGGAATCCCCAAAAGAAGGAATACAACCCTATATCTGGAGAAAACGCTGACTATCTGCCTGCCTCAAAGGCCAATTAAAAATGCTAACTGAGACATTTCTCGCTTTGGGAAAATGTGCCAACGGAATTGCCTCGGTCATTTCGTGACCATGTCATACACTTGACGCCGCCATACGACGCCTTGGGGTCTGAAACTCCCACATCGACCAAGCCTCGAGATGGTACCCAATCTCGAGGACCTCCGTGAAAAAGAAGATAGGCTCCAAGAAGCCATTCTCATCATTACAAGTCCCCAGATGGTGCCCGATCTTGAGGACCTCCACCAAAAAGGAGATAGGTTCCGGAAAGCCAATGGCACCACTACACGGCCCGAGATGGTATCCGGTCTCGAAGATCTCTACCAAGAAGGGGATATGCTCCAAGGGGCCATTAACATCATCCTAAGCCTCGAGATGGTACCCGATCTCGAAGACCTTGCTCAAAAGAAGATAAGGTCTGGAAACCTACTCATATGGACTTGGCCTCGAGGTACTATCTAATCCCGGGTAAGCCCCCATCTGAAATCTATCTGCTACGCCTTAAGGCTATTACACTAAGTTCAAAGAAAACTTCCAAATAGCCCGAGCTTGAGCGAACCCTCGCTCGGGGACTGTTCCCGAAATCCTAAAGGCTATCTTTATTCTCAGACTCCCGAGCAAATCCCCCCATCGAGGTCTACCGCGGGGTCTAAAGGGCTAAGTCTCGTACTAAAAATTTGGAGCCCCTACTCTCATTCAACTCGAAGCCAGGGATCCCGACGGTCCGAGTTTATCAATCCAACCCGGACCCGGTCCAAGGAGCGGCAAAGTTTCTATGGGGAATTGTGTTAATCAATCAAGAGCCAAAGAAATACTTATGCCCAGGCTCGGTATTCGTACCGATCGATGGAATCACGCATCCAGATTCTTTGCAAATGCAAATAAAAGGAAATAAAGCATAAATCAGAGAAAAAATGAAGAAACATCTTTTCCATTAATAAACAATGATTACAAAGCCCACGAGGGGTCCTTACACATGATTACATAGCCTACGAGGGGTCCTTACACAGAAACAAAGAAGCAAAAAAGTGTACATACAATGAAAGCCAAGAGTCTAAACTATTCTCAGGGGTGTATTCTCGGTGGCATTTTCTTCGACCACCACCCCCTCGGGAATCATATATCCGGAAGCCTGATTTCGGCCCCCCGCCAACTGCGTCTCAAAGGACGAGGAAAGCAAAGGGGATGAAGTGCCACACCAGGCCATAGTAGGGAGGTGAGCAGCGGAGTAAAGTCCGAACGCCCTCCTGAGCAGCGGTGTAGAGTCTGAATATCTTCCTGAGTGGTACAAAATAGATATACCTATTTCATCATCTCGAGACAACAATAACATCAACAACGACAGGTCAATGCAATCTCGCTCGGTAAGGGAAAGCCCTGAAAAAAGGCCATGGCGTGGCTGATGGGAACGCCACCATGCAACCTTAAGGCCGCGGGCCTCAAACATAGGGGATAACAATGGATGAGGATGAAGAGAAGAAAGAGGTAGAAGGATATTGTAAGGCACTTGAATGAAGAAATAACTCCAGGAGGCTTCCATTTATTGAGGGTGGCAGTAACCAGCGGCCCCATCAATGTCTTTGAAAGACGTATCAGCAGGCGCAATCAATGTATTTTTTGGGAACCGAATCGACGGCGATAATATCGCCTTGGAGAATAAGAATCGGCAGTACATTGAATGACAATGAAAAGATGAACCGACGGGACGCCTCAGTTATCACAAAGGCTTACATCATTAGTATGACATCATCACAGAAAGTTCAAAGAGACGGATATCAAAGTCGTTTCTTATCGCTCCACTCTAAGAAATGCGGGGACTATCTGTATGCGGTAAAATCGGAGGGTCCAATTTTCGGCTATTGCAAACGCCCCGTAAGCAAACTTCCCAAAGGCTCGAGACTACGGTCGAGATTTATCCCGAGGGTCGTCGGTGTCCAACCTCGAGGTGTCACAAGTCGACGGTTATGGTTATGGTAGAAAAGTGGGAATTTCCCTAGGCGCACGACTGGGGCTGACAAAGTCTTAAAGTCTAGCTCTGACCCGTATCAAGGCATTAGGTGGCTATACCTGCCCCATATCTTTGTAATTAATGCATTTTGTACTATGTTCCCCTCATATATATAGGGGAAACGTTGTCATTTTGTAGACATCTGTTGCTCAATAATAAATATACAAGAACATTCTCTTTGCTCTCTAACATATTCTCTTAAGCTTTTTACTTCCATTTATTGCTTACATTCATTGTGTTCTATTTATTGTTCTTCATTTATTGCTTATCATTGAACATAAAGAGCCATCATCATAGCTCTCATAAAGTGTTAACCCTCCTTCGATCGCTCTAAGTTGGTCGTCCAACTCAACCTCGAGGGCCCGAATAAGCAAGCTCGAGGCCCCGATCTCCAGCTGTTTGGTTCGATTATCACACTGTCTCTAAGCTGCGATCTTGATTTCTAATCCTTTGCTTAGCATCCATTGCTCAACGACTAGCATAAAAATATATCACGTATTTTTAGAACCACAAAATCAAATTTAATTGTAATTACCATTTTCACGGTAAACAATATCAAAGGATCTGAGTTGGCTTTGACCTTTAGTCTCGTCTAGCAATACATCCATCGCTGAGTTTAATTTTTGAAACTCCTACAAGTTAGACTTCATATCTTTTAAGTTCAAGAATATCCAAAACAAAAGAAAAAATATACAAATAAATTATGTATAACAACGACAAGCATATCAAGTAACGTATCAAACAAAAACACACTCGACAAAAACTAAAATCAAGGCAAAGAGATATCTGATTGTGGTTGCTTTCCATGGGGGAAGACGAAGAGTCTTGAAAGAAATATCGTCCAAAATAATATTAAAATGGGGATATTAACTTGTAGACTTAAAAACTATAAAATGCTATTATACAGAATTTTAGTAAAAGAATCCTAATTCTCTAGCATTAATTGCTGCGCAAATGTTGAATGAAGAATCCTAAATCTAAAGTGAGCGTAATTGCTTGGATACTATTTGTTAGAGATATTGATTAAAGCTGCCTGCTTATTATATGTTCGGCACAGTTTTGGTAAAAGAATCCTAAGTCTAAATTGACATTAATTGTTGGTTTAATTTCGATAATTTTGGTTTGTTGTATTTACGTATTATAATTTTATCCAATATAAAATATACTTACAAATGGAAAAAAAAGCGAACGACATTTCGCTAAGGGCCTTCGTAATTTAAATATAATACTAGTCTTAGGGTATGCACGTTGCGCGTGTTCCCCATGTCAATAAGTGTTGCGGCTAAACGTACACACAAGTATACGCGATCATCGAGTAATAAAGTGACTAGAAGTCGGATGTCGAACCCACAAGTACTTGTTATCAACTATTAACTAAATTGGACTATCCTAATTATCTAGACAAGGATTAAACCTAGAAGTATTTGCATTTAAACTGATTAGAATAAAGAAAACACAAATAGTGAACTCTGAACAAAGGAATAGCAGATTTTTGTGTTATCAATGTGGTCAGAAAGATCTTGGGTTGTGGGCTATCTAACATTCCTATTGTATTCTTCAATTAAATTGACTAACTAATTTATCTAGCTTATTGATTGACATAGTTAATATTGCTTATAAGAATCTGTCATTCTCTTACTCGCCCATTCTAGCTAACCTAACACCTATATGTCCATAGAGTTATAATCAACAAAAATGCATTTACAATTCCCGTATTATAACCAAGCAAGGCAATTAGAATATGTCTATTCTAAACGCGAATCGATTTTCCGATGCCCAAGTTCAAGAACTTGCTCTACTCAATCATATATGAAAAATAGAATTCTCACTTTCAAGTTCAATTCTAGATTCGTAGATAATATTTAATTGGTGATCAAGCAATCAAATAATTAAGCACAAGATTAAATAAATAAACCAATATGATAAACTAAGAAATCAAAATCAATATCCAAATAAAAACAACCATGAAAGAATCACAACCCTAGAAAGTGAAGTTTAGCTCCACATAAACATGGTAGCCAAACGACAAATCATCCAAAGAAACATATAAAGTACAAAGTTTGGTGGAAGAAAAGATGAAACGCGGCCTCTACGATTGCTCTGTGCTTTCCATTCGTCAAACATTATATAAAAGTTGTGCTTAAAGACTATATATAGGAGCAAGGAAAAAGCCTAGACGAAAATAACCAAGTTCAAAACCAAAAAGGAGATAAAATAGACTCGGAAATCGGATCAGACCGTGCCTCGCGAGCTTAAACGCGCGGAATTTCTCTCGCGTCGCCTGCTGCTCAACTTTGCCATCAAGTGCACTTCCATTTTTTGCTAGGTACACATCCTTTCTTCTGTTTCTTGCCTTTCTCTTTCTATCACAATTTATCAAACTTCAATTTGTATAGAGTAAAATTGATTTATATTAAATGATCAAATGGTAGCGTGACACGTGGAACCGAAGTCATGGAACAAGTAAACCGAGTAACAACCAATACTAAGAACAACAACGGCAATTGGCATCAGATAGACCCCGAAGGGAGCATGGTCAAGGTGAGCAGATCGAATGTTTGCCATCGGATAGCAGTAATGAAGAATATTCCCTGGCATTATATGGGTAGCCGTTGCAGAGTATATTTGCGTTCATGGCCTACCGTTACATATTCATTAATGGCCCCTTTATTGTCATTTAAGAGGACTTTGATCCTAGGATCTTGTTTACCTATGTATAGCTATAAATAGTAGGCTTCACATCCATTTTAAAGAGCAGATTCTTGGAAAAGCTTGTGCTATATTCCATTCTCAAGCTTAATGAGATAACCTTATTTGCTCTTTTACATTGTTCATATTTCTATCCTTGGAGGCATTGCTCTCGGAGCCAAGCTTGTCATTTCCTTTGATTTTAAATCCAAAGTCTTATTTTTAATCTTTTTTTAATCATTTTTGGATCAAATAAGGTCTCTTGTTTATAATCCGCGTATTAAATTCAACTGTACTGTTTTACGGGTAAACAGTTTGGCGCCCATCATTGCATTTACTACTAACTTGTTTGATTCTTTGTTTCTTAGCAAGAAATTGAAAATGGCAGCTAACAATGTAAACATCACACATAACATTGAGGGACATGAAAATCTGCCTCAACACGAGGATTCAATCAACGACATCCACAACGAGGGGGATGAGGCAGCCCCGGCCCGTGGAGGACAGTACCCTCGACATGTATGGGAGCCAACTCACGATGACGCAAAAGAGCAACACATTACGAAAACAGTAAGAATCCTCAGAGACTAACAGAAAGCCATCATGCTCCACCTCTCAAGATAGGATTAGGCGATGAAGGAATTGAAGCAAGAGTTGTCGGGCGCTTTTAATAATGCAAACAGAAGGGGTCCGGTTCCTCTCGATGTTCCTGCAAATGAAACGGCTCAAAGAGTTGATAACAATACTCGACGGGTGAGGTCGATTTCAACGGTGCGGGGGGGTGGGGAGGGGAGGGGTAGACCGGTAGCGGATCTGGTAATAAGGTACCCAGGACATATTTAGGATTGCACAAGGTGAGTCTGAATTGCTGCGACAATTCGTGATCAGATTCTAGAAAGAGAGGATGTTGTTACCGGCCGTACCAACGAGTGGGTAGCATAGGCGTTCATAAAGGTTTTGAATCCGAGGAGCTCCAACACCTCCCGAAAGCTAAAGGAAAGCCTGCTCGAATTCCAAGCGACTACATGGGCGGATGTTCATAACCACTATGAGTCGAAAATAAAGATAGAAGATGATCATCTGGGGTTCCCAACATCAACCAAGGGGCGAGATCGAGACAAGAACAAGGATAAGTTCAAAAACCAGGATTGATTTCAACGGTGCGGGGGGGGGGGGGGACTGGTAGCGGATCTGGTAATAAGGTACCCAGGAAGACGAATATATTTAGGATTGCACAAAGTGAGTCCGAATCGCTACGAGAATTCGTGATCAAATTCTAGAAAGAAAAGATGCTGCTACCGGTCGTACCGACGAGTGGGTAGCGTAGGCGTTCATAAAGGTTTTGAACCTGAGGAGCTCCAACACCTCTCGAAAGTTGAAGGAAAGCCTACTCGAATTCCAAGCGACTACATGGGCGGATTCATAACCATTATGAGTCAAAAATAAGGATAGAAGATGATCATCTGGGGTTCCCGACATCAACCAAGGGGTGAGATCGAGACAAGAACAAGGATAAGTTCAAAGGCTGATTCTTGCTATACGAGAGAACAGAAGGACGCGACATCAAAGGGTTCCGATCCTCAGATAGGTTCGCTCCTGACAGAAGAATTGACCATGGCCGAAACAACATATTTTTGCAAGAAAAAGGAGGTATCGAGGACCCGATATTCCACATATCCCTAGTTGTCAGAATTACAATTTTAGCATCAGCATAGTGGAGTTGGTATCGGCAAAGAGGAATATCAAATAAGCATGATTACCGAAGCCAATCAGATCCAATCCCAGCCAGAGAGATCCTAAACTATGGTGCAAATATCATGGGACTCACGACAACAGAACTAGGGACTGCCGACATGTACATGAATAGGTGGCGGCGTTGTTGAAGAACGACCATCTCAGGGAGTTCTTGAGCGACCGGGCCAAGAACAATTACGGTTGTAGTCGGGATAATGCGGTGCCCTCGAAGATGGCAGAAGATCCTCCTCGAGTAACTATCAACATGATTTTTGCATGGAATTAAATCAATGGTGTAACCTTCTCGGCAGCCAAAAAGACAAAGGTTACTGTCACACAGCAAGAGACTTCGAGAAGTCACTGAAGATGATATCACTTTCACGGATGAAGACACCGACTGACTTCTTCTGCCACATAATAACGCTCTGGTAATTTCCCTCAATGTCTTAGTTTTTAGATTACGCGTGTTTTGGTTGACCCAGGAAGCTCAGCCAACATCATTCTATAGAGAGTACTGGAACAAGCAAAGCTAACCGGAAGCATCATTCCGGCAACAAAGCTCCTCGTAGGGTTCAACTTGGCAAGTGTGACAACCCGAGGAGAGATCCTGCTGCCCACGAACGCTTAAGGGGTAACCAAGACCACCTTATTCGAAGTGGTAGGGCAATATGGGCTACAATATAATCCTCGGAAGGCCATGGTTACATGAGATGAAGGTTGTGTCCGCGACATATCATCAATTCTTAAAATTCTCGACCCTAGAAAGAATTAAACAGATAATAGGAGATCAACCGGCAGCAAGAGAGATGAATGCAATGTCGATTTCTGGCAGCAAAGGGAAGGAGCCTAGAAAATAGCAATTACCGTAGCCGACGCCTTCTCCCCTAACCAATAAAGAAAAAGGTGAGGAGTCGTCGAAATCCCACCAGATGCCGAGATACTTTTAGGTGCCGGAGGAGATAGATGCAACCAAGTCCACTGTGGAAGAACTCGAGCAAGTGTCCTTGTTCGAAGAATTCTCGGAAAGGAAGTTCCACTTGGGAACATGACTCAACCCTGAACTCAGGTCGAGATTTATTAATTTCCTTAAAGCTAACATTGATTGTTCTACATGGTCGCACTCCGATATGACAGGTATTCCATTAGAGGTGTCCGTGCACACGCTAAGCCTGGACCCAAATTTCCCAGCGGTAAGGCAAAAGAAACGTTCAATAGCTGAGGTCAGAAATAGGTTTGTTAAGGAAGAGGTAACTCGACTACTCGACATCGGTTCAATTTGGGAGGTAAAGTATCCCGAATGGCTAGCTAATGTAGTTGTGGTTCTAAATAAGAATAACAAATTTAGAATGTGCGTAGATTATAAGGACTTAAATAACGCATTCCCTAAAGACTTGTTCCCATTTCCAAACATTAATCAAATGATTGATGAAATGGCCGGGCACGAGTTAATGAGTGTCCTCGATGCTTACTCCCGGTACAATCAAATCAAGATGAACCCGGAGGATCGGGAAAAAGCTTCGTTCATAATGAACTTTGGCACATATTGTTACAATGTGATGCCATTTGGGCTTAAAAACGCCGGAGCCACTTATCAGAGGCTTGTGAACAAGATGTTCCAGAAGAAAATAGGCAAAACAATGGAATTATATATCGATGACATGTTAGTCAAGTCTTTGAATGCGGGTGATCATTTAAAACACCTCCAAGAAACCTTTGGTTTCTTGAGGAAGCATAACATGAAGCTCAACCCTGAGAAGTGCATGTTCGATGTTGGCTTCGGTTAGTTCTTAGGATTCTTGTTCTCACAGAAAGAGATTAAGGTAAATCCCGATAAAATCAAAGCCATCGAGGACATCCCGGACCAACTAATGAGTGTAAGAGAAGTACAGAGGCTCACCAAAGATTGGCCGCTTTAAGTAGGTTCATCTCTCGATCCTCAAAAAAATGTCATCACTTCTTCTTACTTCTAAAGAAGAAGAACAATTTTGAATGGACCCCAGAATGTCAGCATTCCTTGAAAGACCTAAAATGCTACCTATCAAGCCCTCCATTACTATCAAAACCCGGGGAAGGTGAACAATTGTTCATATATCTAGCGGTCTTGAAAGTGGCGATAAGTGCTATTTTAGTATGAGAGTTACTAAGGTACGCAATTTCTTGTCTATTATGTTAGTAAAATTTTGTCAGGAGTGGAGACCCGCTATCCGCACCTCAAAAAGATGGCCTTAACTCTCATAATCACCTCTCGAAAGCTTAGGCCTTATTTTTAGTGCTACCTGATAGTCGTGGTGACAACTTTCCCTCTGCAGAATGTTCTTCACAAGCCCTAGTTGTCAGGCCGGTTGGCTAAATGGGCAGTCGATATTAGAGAATTTGATATTGAGTATAAACCCAGGACTACAATCAAGTCACAAGTTTTGGACGACTTCGTGGTCGATTTCAGTCTCGGGTTAATGCCCCTAGCGGCAAAAGAAGCGGTGTTGGTGTCAGAAACAACATCAGAAGTTTGGACCTGGTTTATGGATGAAGCTTCTAACGTAAAAGGGTCTGGGCTCGGGGTGGTTCTAATCATTCCCTGGGGGGAATCCCTGAGGCAAGCCATTAAGAGCGTTACGTTAACTAACAATGAAGCCGGGTATGAGGCTTTGGTTGAGGACCCAAACTGGCCCGGGCACTTGGCTACGAGGTCATAGAGATCAAATGTGATTTTCAACTGGTAGTAGAACAAGTGAACGGGATTTTTGACATAAAGGAGGAACGCATGCGACATTATGTGAATAAAGTTCAGGCATTGCTTGCACTATTCAGGGAGTGGTCGATCACACATATTCCAAGAGAAGAGAACGTGGAAGCAGATGCACTGGCTAATTTGGGATCATCTAAGGAGATGAAAGGATCTGAATTGGGTTCTATCGGTCAACTTCTACATTTGGTATTGGATGTGGATGACTGTTGTGAAGTGAACACAACCAACCTAGGCTGGGACTGGAGGAATGAGTTCATTGAATATCTTCGGCATGGCAAATTGACTGAAGATCCGAAGGCATCCCGGGCATTATGAGCCGAGGCGACTCGTTACTGCCTCATGGATGAGAAATTATATAGGAGATCATACTAAGGCCCGTTGGCCCGATGTTTAGGAGCCTCAGAGGCGGACTACATAATAAGAGAGGTCAATGAAGGAATTTGCGGGAACCATTCCGGTATAGATGTATTAGTACTAAAGTTGGCTAATGCAGGATACTACCGGCTTTGGATGGAACAAGACGCAAAAGCATTCATTCAGAAATGCGACAAATACCATCGCTATGCATAGTTGGTGCACCAACCGGCATAAATCTTGTATTCGGTAGTGTCCCCATGGTCATTCATGAAATGGGGGATGGAAGAAGTTGGTTCGCTGCCACTAGGTTTCGGGAAGGTAAGATTCCTTTTAATTTTAATCGATTATGTCATGCCCCGCCTCGGGGAGCACGACCGATGCTCAACTGAGATAACCCGGTCGAGAAAGCCTACTTGATGCCTTCTATCCAATCTTACCCATGAACAATATAAAATCAATACTAAGAGATATACATGAGGAAACTGAAATGTTCCCCATTTTTTCACATTTCTCAAAAGAAATTAATTTATGATTTCTAAAATATTACAAGTTTATAGACATAATGAAAAACATTTTTGCCAAATACCAACACTTCTAGTTTAATTCCCAACATCAAACACAACCCACAACCTGTCTACGGAGCCTCTAAGTACAACAGAAGAGTAGTATGGAAGTGCCGGCAACAAGGCCCCAGCTATACCTCAAAACACAAAGTACAACATCAAGTGACATCAAGCCCGGAATAAAGTAGGGCTCACCAAAACCTGTTGAATAGGGAGTAACTTCTAACAAGGACCAAAGCTGCCCGCTGATGAACCACTTGGATCCATTAAAGATGCAGCGCCCCCGACATAAGAGACGTTAGTACATATGGAATAGTACTAGTATGTAAAGCTAAATGTCCTCTTTCAAAATAGAATGCCAATATAAGAAAGGGAAAACCATGAAACAACAATCAACAATCAATGATTCCCAAATGCCAATTAAAACATAATATTTTTCAAAATACGAAGAAAATATTAGTTTTGGTTAGGAGGTCTTTAGCACCGATATACCACCGTGAATTTAGCATGAAGTCCGATCACGGCCCGATCGGCTAGGACGTCTCATCCGAAGACATCAACCACAATGTCTACACAAAGCGGCCCCGCCGCCTCACCCCAATGTATGCGGGTGGAGGTGTAATCACAATCACAATCTCTATACAAATATACCACTGAGAATTTAGCATGGAGTCCGATCACAGCCCGATCGGCTAGGCCGTCTCATCCGAAGACATCAACCACAATCACAATCATTATCTCAATCATAATCTTAAGCACAATCACCACCATGTGTGCGACATGACATCCGATCACGATCTGCTCGACTAGCCGTCTCACCACAATGCCGTATGGATCGACATCACCCTCTGCTAGCAATCATCTCATCCCAATTAAACGGAATATTCTCATCACATCAATCTCATCCCAAATAAGGAGAATAATCTCAATGCATTCCAACACCGGCACGTGTTGCTTCGGGGTTAGGTTATTTCCACTTACCCTTCCTCGGTGACTAACGGTACTCCCAAAATATTTTTGATTTGCATACAAAGGAAACAAAAATACAAGTGCATTTACCTCATAACCTTTCATATCGTATATAGCCTCATTGGTACTTTCAACCACTTACAACATCACTATTTCATTGGCCCTCTTGGCAATATATATGATTGTTCTTTCATAGCACAATGGCCGTATTTCATATTTCACACTTTCATTTCTTTACATTCATGGATAATCATCATAAATATCAACATATAGAATATTTTGAAAATTACAACTTTAAGTTCATTAGAAATGAAGACTTTAAACACAATGGATTTATTTTCAAGAAATAGAGTAAAATGATTGGCAATTGAAGCGCAAGCTAGAATCATAAAGGAGTAACACACCATTTATTCTTGATATACTATTTTCCCAAAAAGGGAAATACACAATTTCCACTCACTAATATGTAAGAACTCAAAACACATTGGAAATACTTACAAAACATAGCATTAGCTAAAACAACCACATTTGGGCATGAGTTGAGTACATAAGCTTTTAGGCAAACCTATTTTCGAAGTAATTTTGGAACAGTTGAATGAAGGACCATTTCATAATCTTTCTCACATCATTTCATTTCTTTGGCACCACTAGACACAAGTATAATTTTTATTCTTGGCACGGTGGCCACACTTTATATCTTCAACTTACTTCTTTAACTTCCGCGCATTTTTATAGATTATCAACAACAAGACATTTCCAATCAAGACTTTAGGTACACATATGAGCAATTAAGAGTTTGAAACATATCGAGTTTTCTCACATAATTTGGCATCATAACTTCCATTTGAAACGCAACTCAAAGCCATAACATTTTAATATACATATCAGTCTTGACCACATTCCCGAATGATAACATAATATGATAGGAGTAATTGGAACACATTTTGAATACATACATCTTTCTCCACTTTGCTTACTCGAGATAATTGAATTTATTAGAAACAACTCGGAACATGGGAATTAAGAACTTGAGCCAACCATACTTGAAACATACGGGAACATTATGGAATTCGATTCTAAGAGAGAATTTGAGCCAACATACCTCGTTTTGAGCTTTCCTTAAATTACAACAATATTCCGAAAATTCTAGCAATCCAAATATATTTCGAGCCATAACAAAATTGAACACAAATTAGGAAGTTATTCACGGTGTCAGCTCATTTGAGCATTTTATCAAACACTAGATGTGAAAATTTGATTACAAGGTTCTTCCACAAGATCACTCCACAATCCAATCTTTATCCATTCGAGCTCAACAATCTTCCCACAAACCTTATTGGTACATGCATTTATAAATAATACTCTCACACCCAAGAATCATACTCCTAATCAACCATCTTCTACCCAAATTCGAAATTGAAAACTAGGGTATGGAACCTTACCTCTCAGATGAAGACCTTGTGAGCTTTCTTGTTGAATTACAAGGCTTGAGCAAGATTTTGATGAACAATTAGCTTAGGGATTTCTCCTCTCACATTAAGTCACTTCATCTCTCTAAAAATATCAGATATTCCCTTCAAAAATGGTCCCTTACGTCTATTTATCGAGATAGGGTCGGGTTATAAAGATAGAAGAATAGACCCTTCGAAATCTGTACCGGGCTACGGACCAGGCTAGGGAAGATCTGCACTGAGCTACAGACTAGGCTTCGCGAGGGATATTGCACGGTCTAGCGCGCTACAAACCTGGCTTCGCGAGGGATATAGGAAGGTCTAACGCGCTATAGACATGGCTTCGCAAGGGATAAAGAACGGTCTACTTCGCTACAAACTTGGCTTCGCGAGGTCGAAATGATTCAACTCCTCAACTCACTATTCAACCCAAAATTTCGAAAATACAATACATTAGCCTACCTTGGCACCCCGGAACCTTAAATTACTTGTCAGAAATTTACGGGGCCTTGTAGATTACTTCACTAGATTGGTTGAAGCAGGTCCTTACCAAAAGATCGGTGAGCGCGAAGTGATCGATTTCCTATGGAAACACATAATCTGCCGATTCATAATACTGAAGGAGATTGCCCGCGACAATGGACCATAGTTCATAGTCTCCAAAGTCAAAATTTCTCGAAGATCTGAAAATTGGCGAGCTAGAGACACACAGTTAAAATTATGCTCGCCAATCAAATATAGTAAAGTATAATGTCGTATCCACAGGGATTGGAGTTAAAAAATATCCTCATAGTTTATAGCTTGATTGCTATACAAGAGGATCAATAATTGAGAGTTATATGATTTCTAACTAAAATTAACTAAGAATCTAAAGCTATTGACTAGTGACAATCGAAACAAGGAATAACCAAAGAAGATTATCAGTGGGAGAAAATAGGGTTTTGCCTCACGGGGTTGAGCCCTCCGCTCAAAGAAAACGGACCCAAGGTGAGGGGATACATATAGACACACGTAAAACCTTCCTTGGTGAAAGTAACCTACTCTATCATGTCAGGAGCGATGATGTTAAGGCTTGGGAAATTGCCTTCACATTAGGAATATTGGAAGGGCGAATAGAAGAAAGATACCTGCTAACGGCCCAAGTCCATGGAGACGCGAATGGAAGCTTCTCTTGGAAGCCATTGGCAATGCTCAGGTGTTTCGGTATGATGGTGCTTACCGTGGGAGGATCAGCATCAACATCTACCTCTTTGTCTTTGTTTCTCTTCAGGCCTCCACCAAAGAGAAGACCAAAGTTTTTGTCATGACCCAAAAATCACAACCTGTCATGAGGGCGCCTAATACACTTACTGGGTAAGCCGACAATCACATACCATCTAAACACTTGAATGAGATATACATAAATAAACTCAACAGTGGAAGAATCTCATAAATATACGATAAAAGTAACTGAATCTCTACTACAACCATCCCAAAACCTGGTGTCAACGAGTACATGAGCTACTAAGTATCAACATAGTCTGAAACTCTAGTACAATTGTTTGAGTAATAGAGCAGTACTCAATAAAATGAAAAGAAGGAGAGTAAAGGTCTGCGTACGTCATAGCAGCTACCTCAAAGTCTCCGAGCCGGTACTAGAACAAATCTTACAACCAGTGCGTCCAGATGTACCTGGATCTGCACACGAAGTGCAGAGTGCGGTATGAGTACGACCGACCCAATATACTCAATACGTACCGTAGCTAACCTTGACGAGATAAAAAAAGCACAAATTATAAATAATGCTAACTATCACCTGTACAGTTTCATTTATTTAACAAGTGCAGAGCAATAATGAAATCAAGTCATAAAGCACAGGAAGAAGCATCTATGTGTTTATGTGTACAGTTTCTCAAATACTCTACTCAGTCAATGTTCGGCATATAGAGATAATATGCAGTTAAATCAGGTAAATAATCACAAAAATTGCAAGTAAAAATAAAATGCAAAATCCAAACAAACACTGGCCAGATTTCCTCAATATCCGCGCGTACACCATCAAGAGAGAAACATAAGAGGATGACCCTAGGGGGATGGATTCATATCCACACGCAAGCACACCCAATTCAACGTGCTACCAGCCCGGTGTGGTCATAGGTTGAACATATTCTGCCCAGCATGGTCACATGCATAACAACATAATTCGCCCGACGTGGTCACAACCATAACAACATGATCCGCCCAGCGTAGTCACAGGCATAGCAACACAATTCGCTCGGCGTGGTCACAAGCATAACGACACTATCTGCCTGGCGTGGTCATGGGCATCCAGTCCAATCATATCACACAGGACTAAATAAACAAGAATACATGTATGTGATGAATGAATAACAAATCTCATGCTCCTGGAATGGTATAAATGACATGCTAAAGTGTAAGCATGTGCAAAGTGTGCTGTCATAACTCAAATTGTCAATTTTATCATAGAATAGCATATATCAAGTTAATTCAGGGATTAAACCTCTATGTTACCTCAAACATGACTCAAATAGTTCACAACAATATTACAAATATGAGAAACATCATAGCTTAAAGCTTAACAGTCCATATCATAGCCTAACCACAACCTGAGAATGGATAAATACCCCTGGTGTTAGCACATGGGCTCAAACCCCACACATGTGCGCATCCAATAGCACGTAGCTATCATAATAATTCAGGAAACTAGTGCCTCAACCAAGTTTAGATAACATATTTACCTCAAGTAAACAAAATCACTCCACTAATAAGCCTTTCCCGTGCGTATCAACCTCCAGAAGGCTCGAATCTAGCCAAAATAACGTAATACTATCAATAAAAGCTATAGGAATTGATTCCAACAGATAAAGCAAAGGTCTTTAACTTAAATCAAAAGGTCGGCCCAAAACACGTCAACCTCGGTCCCGCACCTCGGAACCCAAAAAAATTCACAAATTCCGAACACCCATTCAGTTACGAGTCGAACCATACCAAAATCATCCAATTCCAACCACAAACCGCCCTTCAAATCCACAAATTTCACTCTCCAATAACATAGTCAAAAAATCCCCAAATTCAAACTTAGATTCATAAGAAATAGGCGAAATAATCAATGGATATTCAATATTTGTGGACAAAAGTGATTAAAAGTCATTTACCTCTTCAAATTAGGTTGAACCCTCTCCAAATATCGCCCTAGACCAAACTTCAAAAGTCCCATAAATGAAAATAAAGTTCAAACCCTCGATTATATTAGTATGCTCAGCGATTCTCGCTTCTGCGGGCTTACCAGCCGCGCCTGCGACTCCGCTTCTACGGAAGAAAGCTCACCCATATGAAATTTCATTAATCTCCGAACCAGCCGCTTCTGCGGTCCAAGGTCTGCTTATGCGACAACAACCTCCCAGGCCAACATTCGCTTCTACGACCATCTGCCCGCACCTGCGAGCTCGCAGGTGCAGAATTTTCTCGCACTTGCACAACCACCAGCTTGACTCAGGACCGCTTCTGTGAGCCCATGGCTGCTTTTGTGGCTCTGCACCTGCGGCCAATTCCGCGCAGGTACGGTTACACCGGAACTGAACCCAACAGATCTTCCATAAGTCCAAAATTCGATCCAATCATACCAACACATCCTATAACATGATACGAACTTAGTCGAAGCCTCAAATCACATCAAATAACATCAAAAACACGAATCGCACCCCAGTTCAAGCCTATTGAAACTAATGAATTTCCAACTTCTAATACTGATGCCGAAACCTATCAAACGAACTGCGATTGACCTGAAATTGTGCACACAAGTCATAAATGACTCAACGGAGCCACTCCAACTCCCAGAACAAAAATCTGAGCCCGATATCATCAAAGTCAATTCTCGGTCAAACTACTTAACCTTCCAAACCATATACTTTCCAACTTTCGCCAATTCAAGCCAAAACGACCTACGGACTGGTCAATATTCGGACATATTCCTAAGTCCAAAATCACCATAAAGATCTATCAGAACTATCAAAACTCCATTCCTGAGTCGTTTACACAGAAGTCAATGTCCGGTCAACTCTTTCAACTTAAGCTTCCAACCTCGGGACTAAATGTCGTAGTTCATTCTAAAACATCCCTGGAACCAAAACAACCACCATGGCAAGTCATGTAACCACAAGTGAACATAGAATAAGCAATAAACAGGGGAACGAGGCTACAATATGCTAGATAACCGGCTTGGTCGTCACATTCTCCCCCTCTTGAACAAACGTTCATCCCCGAACGAGTTTAGAATCATACATGGAGTCTCAAATAGGTGTGGATAGTAGCTTTGCATCTCCCTATCGGTCTCCCAAGTAACCTCCTTGACTGGCTGACCTCTCCATTGAACTTTCACTGAAGCTTTATTCTTTGATCTCAACTTTCGAATCTGCCGACCAAAATGGCCATCTCCATCTATCTAAACTGTGTTGAAGTCCAAAACATGAGACATATACCATAATACTTCAGAAGCATAGAAATATGAAACACTGGGTGAACACTCAATAGACTAGGTGGTAATGCAAGCTTGTAGGCCACCTCTCCAATCCTCTCAAGCACCTCAAAAGGGCCGATATACCGAGGGATCAACTCGCCCTTCTTCCCAAAACTCATTCACCCTTCTTGGGTGATACTCTAAGCAATACTTTCTCTCCCATAATATATGCAACATTGCGAACCTTCCGATCCACATAAGTCTTTTGTCTAGACTGTATTGTACGAAACTGATCCTGAATCAACTTGACCCTCTCCAAGGCATCCTCAACCAAATCAGTAACCAACAACCTAGCCTCACCTGTCTCAAAAATACCAACTAGAGAACGAAATCGCCTCCAATACAAGGCCTCATAAGGAGCCATCTGAATACTTGATTCGTATCTGTTGTTGTAGAACTGATCCCAAGAACCCCCAAAATTCATAACACAAGCGCGTAGTATATCCTCCAAGATCTGAATAGTTCTGCTCAGACTGTCCGTCTGTCTAGGGGTGGAATGTTGTGCTCAGCTCAACCCGTGCACCCAACTCTCACTGCACTACTCTCCAAAACTGCAATGTGAATTGCGTCCCTCGATTAGAAATATTGGACACCAGCACACCATGAAGATGAACAATGTCGCTGATATTAGGGGTGTGCATTCGAATCGGTTTATCGATAAATCGAATCGATTATTTGTTATCGAAATCGAAATCGAAAAAATTGAAACCTTATTGAAACGATAACGATAAGCATATGTACAAATCGATAATCGATAAGTAATTATCGATAAGGGTCAAAATCGAATCGATAAATCGAATGCACACCCCTAGACTGTAGACACTTGTTAAATGAGTAATTACCTATTTGTGTAGATTAATATAACATACAGAATGTATATATACTCCGCTACTATTTTGAAAGCGGCTATACAATATTATTTTCCCTAATCTATACCCTTTCCTTTACCCTAAGTCCCTTACCCTATTATTTCCTCTACCACATTTAAGGAATGATCATATTTAAAGATCAAGGGAATGAAGTTCAAACTAATGGAAAACAGAATTAGCCGTGATGATGTGTTTTGTTTTGTTTTGTTTTTTTATACCGTTGGAGTGTTGGTGGCATACATTTGATCCCTTACTTTAAGTTTGTTACATGTGCTTGTTGACACAATTTTTTATATTATAAATGGTGTTCGTCTTATTTTTAGCTTCTTTTTGTTCCATATAGTTAGGCGCGTTTTATAGCGATATACTTTTCGTGGAATCCCGCAAATTTTCTTATTGGTGTAATCGATAACCGAATCGATAAGCCCCCAAAATCGATAAATCGAAATCGAAAAAATTGAAACCTTATTGAAACGATAACGATAAGCATATGTACAAATCGATAATCGATAAGTAATTATCGATAAGGGTCAAAATCGAATCGATAAATCGAATGCATACCCCTAGACTGTAGACACTTGTTAAATGAGTAATTACCTATTTGTGTAGATTAATATAACATACAGAATGTATATATACTCCGCTACTATTTTGAAAGCGGCTAGACAATAGGATTGTCCCTAATCTATACCCTTTCCTTTACCCTAAGTCCCTTACCCTATTATTTCCTCTACCACATTTAAGGAATCATTATATTTAAAGATCAAGGGAATGAAGTTCAAACTAATGGAAAACAGAATTAGCCGTGATGATGTGTTTAAAGTTTTGTTTTGTTTTTTTTATACCGTTGGAGTGTTGGTGGCATACATTTGATCCCTTAGTTTAATTTTGTTGCATGTGCTTGTTGACACAATTTTTATATTATAAATGGTGTTCGTCTTATTTTAGCTTCTTTTTGTCCGTATTAGTTAGGCGCGTTTATAGCGATATACTTT
>NW_017674407.1:72230-84773 GCF_001879085.1 Nicotiana attenuata
TGCATCAAATGCATGAAGGCTGCTGGGGCATTGGTCAGCCCAAATGACATAACAAGGAACTCGTAGTGACCATACCGAGTCCTGAAGGCAGTCTTTGGGATATCTAGCTCCCGAATCTTCAAATGATGATAGCCTGAACGCAAGTCAATCTTAGAAAACACACGAGCACCCTGTAACAGATCAAACAAGTCATCAATACAAGGCAAAGGATAACGGTTCCTCACTGTAACGTTGTTATACTGGCGATAATCAATGCACATACGCATAGAACCATCCTTTTTCTTCAAAAACAAGATAGGAGCACCCCAAGGTGATACACTGGGCCGAATAAAACCCTTATCAAGCAATTCCTATAACTGCTCCTTCAACTCAGGAGAAGCTATATGGTACGGAGGAATAGAAATGGGCTGAGTGCCCGGCAACAGATCAATGCCAAAATCAATATCTCTATCGGGCGGCATGGCCGGAAGATCAGCTGGAAACACATCAAAGAAATCCCGTACTACTGGGACTGAAACAACTGTAGGGGTATCAATACTGACATCTCTCACATAAGCTAGATACGCGTCACACCCCTTCTCAACCATACGCTGAGCCTTAAGGAACAAAATAACTCTACTAGAAGTATGATCTATGGTACCCCTCCACTCTACTCGCGGTACACCTAGCATAACCAGTGTCACGGATTTCGCGTGACAATCAAGAATAGCATAATGGGGCGAACACGCCTCCTATGCTTATCACTCACCTACGCTCTTGCAGCATGCCCCCTTCGGGCAACACGGTGTAATACGTTGTGTCTTTTTTCTCCTTACTCTGGGAATGAAGCCGTAAGCCGAACAGAATATGGACCACTTGAATTGGAAGTAGCCATCGGCCAGGTCTTGGACAACCAGTCCATGCCCAAGATAACATCAAAGTCTACTATGGTGAGCAATAACAAATCGGCTCTGGTCTCAAAACCACTAAGAGCAATCAAACACGACCGAGAAACGCGATCTACAACAAGAGAATCTCCAACAGGAGTAGAAACATAAACAAGAGAACTCAAAGAATCCCGAGATACGCCCAAATACAAGGCAAAATAAGAGGACACATAAGAATAAGTGGAGCTTGGATCGAATAAAACCGATTCATCTCTATGACAGACCAGGATAATACCTGTGATGACAGAATCGGAGGCGATAGCCTCGGTACGGGCAGGAAGGGCATCGCATCTGGCTTGGCCTCCCCCTCTAAGGTGACCTCTACCTCCCCGACCTTCGCCTCTCGCTGGCGGGGCAGGTGGGGTAGCAACTGGTGCTGAAATCATAGTCTGGGAATACTGCGGAGCATGCTGTGGCTGAGAAGTCCGTGGAGGCGCACCCCTCCCTAGACTAGGGCAATACCTCACCACATGGAGTATGTCGCCACACTCAAAACAACTTCGCGACTGACGTGGCAGTGGGAACTGTGCGGTACGGGTTCTCTAAGACCCCTGAACACCTGAAACACTATGCAAAGCCTAAAACGCAAATTGAGCTGGCTGACCCACAAAACCTCTACCATGCTGTACTCTTCCTCCAAAATAAGGGCCCGTGAATCTCTCCGGTCTACAAGGTCTCCTTGCCTCCCCATACTCTCTCTCCTGACCTCGTCTGTCCTCTACTCGGCGAGAGATCCTCACCACCCGCTGAAATGGGACCACATGAGCTATGTCGCCACGACACCTGGAACCTAACCAATGCAAACTCACTGCTCTAGAGGGGGGCGGCGGGAGTCTGGGTCCCTCCCCCAATCTGTGAAGTAGTTGGTACAACCTGAATCAACCCCGCCTAAACCAATGTACCAAACATGCTCAGGAACTGTGTTAAGGTCTCCTGAAGTGCTGGAGTAGTAGTACCAGTAGGCGTATCAGGCGCCTGAGCTCCAGCTTCCTCTGTAGCAGCTCACGCGGGTGCTCTGGCTGCACCGCGTGCGCATCTACGGCCTCTACCCCGGCCCCGACCTCTGACGGCTCTCGTAGGGGGCGTGGGTGTCTAGTCATCTCCGGTAGCACGTGTCCTCACCATCTGTGAGAGAATGGAAGATAGAAGTTTAGAATTTCGATATCAAAAATCTCGCACGGTAAGGAAGTCAAATGAAGTGGAATTTTTCCTAACGGTTACATAGCCTCTCGTAGATATGTACACACGTCTCCGTACCGATCCGCGAGACTCTAATAAACCGGCTTGTGATTCATGACTCCTATGAACCTAGAGCTCTGATACCAACTTGTCATGCCCGAGTTCGCCCTCCGTGAACATGTCGTAACGGCACCTAGTCTCTACGACTAGGTAAGCCTAACAATTTGCAGAAAGGAAGCAAAATGCAGAAAACTAATAAAACTGAAGATAAACAATACAGAAGCGGCTAAGATGCCGCTAGGCATAAACCAATACAATATCTCAAAAACTAAACAACTCCCAAAACCCGGAATCTCACGAATCACAAGCTATGGATACTACATAGTGTTCTAACTCCGGAATGTCTAAATAAAAAGAAATACATAAGGGTTATAACTACAAGAGAGAATGGAGAGGGACTCCCGATCTGCGGACGCGACAGATATACCTCGAAGTCTCTGAAGAATCGCATCGCCTCAAGGATAGTAAGTCTGCACACGAAAAATATGTGCAGGTTAGGGCATGAGTACACCACAGCGGTACCCAATAAGTACCAAGCCTAACCTCGGCCGAGTAGTGACGAGAAAGGTCAGGGCCCTACCGGTTATATACATACATATAAGGAAAAGGAACAGTGTGAAGTAACACAGGATAATAATAAGAATAACAACAATTACAACAGAGAAAAACATCACAGAAAGAATATAGCTCAACACAAAGATAGCAATCGGGGATCTACCAGGATATCGTCCTGCAGCCCCCAAATGTAAATATCCAGCAACCGGGGATCTACCAGGATTTTTTCCTGTAGTCCCCAAACGTAAATATCAATGGATCTCCCGGGTGTCATCCCGTAGCCTAACTCATAGTGTGCGGGGATCTACCGAAATCCCGATCCGTAGTCCCAAATGTAAATACCCAATACTGGGGGAATCTACCGGGTGCAGTCCCGTAGTTCCATATAACCGTGCAGCGGAATCTACCGGAATATCAATCCGTAGTCCCAAATAAACAGGCAAGGGGGATCTACGAATCGCCCGTAGTCCTAAAGTAAACACACATCAACAACACGAAGAATATTCAATTCAATCTAATTTCTTACCAAGGTAAACATGTATTTCTAACCTAGCATGCTGCACAGAATTCAGATAAAGCAGTTTGAGCAAGTAAAACAATTGGATCATTTAGACATGCTTTCCTAAGCTAACAGTAGGCTTAAATTTCAAGTAGTGTAAACAGGGAAGAAATACATAATTCTAGTTACTTAATGAAAACCAGATTTTCAACAATTAGCACATGTACACACTCGTCACCTCACGTACAAGGCATTTCGTCTATCAACAATACTAAATCCTAAGGGGAGTTCCCCCACACAAGGTTAGGCAAGCCACTTACCTCGAACCAGCTCAAAATAAATCCGAAAACACGATCTTGCCACGAGTACCCGACTCCAAATGGCCCAAATATATTCAAAGTCATTGCATAATGTAAATATAACTTCAAGTAACCAATTCAACTAATTAATTCGAAGCTAATACGCGAAATTAGGAAAAGCACCTAAAGAGTCCCCCCTCCCGGGCACACGTCTCGGAATCGGGTAAAATTTACAAATTCAGAATCCTCAAACTCTCACGAGTTCATACATACCAATAACATGAGAATCGGACCACAAACAACCCCTCAAATCCCCAATTCCATGTCTCCAATTTCAAACCCTAAACCCCCAAATGTAACCCTTATTTCCCCTATATTTCTTGCCCAAATCAGTAGAAAAAACAATAATAACGAGTTTGGGTTCCAAAAATCTTACCTCCTCGAAGCTCTCGTGAATCCTCTCTCAAAAACCTCCCAAAAAGCTCAAAAATCCGGATGAAAATAGTGAAGAAATGGGCAAAATCGCGACTGAACCTTTATACCGATTCTGGCCCATGGTTTCCGCACCTGAGGCCATTTCCTCGCACCTGCGGACTCGCACCTGCGGTCACAGGTGCGCATTTGCGAGATTTCATTAATTGCACTGGGCCGCACCTGCGCTTCTTCTACCGCACCTGGGATCTCGCAGATGCGCTCAAACTGTCGCACCTGCGGAATCTGGCTTTCAAGAGCATAGCCGCATCTGTGGCTCCTCAATCGCTTCTGCGATCATGCACCTGCGGTCCCATAACCGCAGGTGCGGTTATGACAGAACTTCAGCAACCTTCAGATTTCTCCTAATTCCAATTCAACTTCCATTAAGCATCCAAAACTCACCCGAGGCACCCGGGACTTCAACCAAACATGCCAACCAATCGTAAAACATCATACGAACTTATTCCAACTCTCAAATCACACCAAACAATGATAAAACACAAATCACTCTCCAATCCAAGCCTAAGGATTTCCGAAACTTCAAATTTCCGCTTTCGATCAAAAAGCCTATCAAACCTAGTCCGAATAACCTAAAATTTTGCGCACACGTCCCAAATGACACAACGGAACTACTCCAACTTCCGAAATTCCATTCCGACCTCGATATCAAAATCTCACTATTGAATCGGAAACTTCAAAAATTCGACTTTCGGCATTTCAAGCCTAATCAAGCTACGGACCTCCAAAACACAATCCGAACACGCCCCTAAGCCCGAAATCACCCATCGAAGCTAACAGAACCAACACAATTTTATTGCGAGGCCGTCTTCACACTGCTCCGACTATGGTCCAAATTCTAAAGCTTAAACTCTCATTTAGGGACTAAGTGTCCCCAGACACTCAGAAACTCAAAACGAATCCTCCCGGTAACTTACAATATCAGAAATAAGCACGGGGAAAGTAGTTAATAGGGGATCGGGGCGTTAATTCATAAAATGACCGGCCGGGTCATTACACTCTTGTACACATTGTGGTTGAGCCATGGGCTGTTTGTTGTGGAAATATTGATGTTGTTGATTCTTTTGGCAAGTTGTAGCATTTGGGCACTTGAGGTACGAGTTGTGATATTGATACGCACGCGGTGGTATAAGGCTAGGGGTTGATATGCATGTGGTGAGATAAGGTGGTCTTGATACGCGTGTTGCTAGTAGAGGCTACGGTGAGATAAGATGGGCTTGGTACGTGTATTGCTAGTAGGGGAACTACTTGAATCCACGCGATGAGATAAGATGGACTTGATACGCGTGTGCTAGTAGGGGAAGCACTTGAAGCCACGCGGTGTAATAAAGTGGGCTAAAATGTCGGTAACTATTTCGGGAAAAATAAATTTCAAAACTTAATGTAAGTCTCCCACGGTTATATAAGAAAAGATTGTGATTGTTATTGTGAAATTACATTACGAGACGATACCTCGGTTGTGATTCTTGTTGTTATCTCTCATCTACCTCACTTGTATTTGTTCGCATTGTTTCCTTAATGTTCTTGTTATGTGTTCCTTCCTCGTTGTATTTATTGCTTTAAATTCAGTTGTAGCCTATCTTGTTGTATTTCTTTATTGCCCCATTTTCCTCGTTTACATTCTTAGACTGTATTATACTTGTTCAATTTCTTTTCTTATCCTAGTAGATGTCTTGACCAGACCTCGTCACCACTTTACCAATGTTAAGCTTGATACTTACTGGCTACTAGGATAAGAAAAGAAATTGAACAAGTATAATACAGTCTAAGAATGTAATCTCAACCAAGTGGTTTCCGATCTCATGTCTACACGAAATTAATATCCAAGCCTCCTATAATATTTTTAAAACTATTTTCAAAAACCTCTTTCCAAAAACATAATCAAATCATTTCCAAAAGAATTTCCTAAAAAACATTTTAAAACCAAAAATCATATAAAAAATATGTCATTCAATTCATTTCTTACCTTATATTATTTTACTAATAACTTTACTTTTTCTTGTCTTGCGAGGTACTATCACGTGAAGTCACTTTTGGAAGATGACGTTTGCACAAACTCAAATACACCCCTTCAATTGCCCTGCTTCGTACCTCCCGTTCTTTTTTTTGGTCAAAAAAATACACATATTATATATATTCAAACAGGTACATAAGAGTTTGATGGATGCATATACTGTATCAGATTAGTACAACTAGAAGTAGAAACAGTAGCTACTAGACAAGAAGGAGAAACAATAGCTACTACACCAGGATTACTACTAGAACAAACCCTATTAGTACTACTACAAAGTAACCTAGAACTTGATTTAGATAGCCTCCTACAGGACATTCCAGCTTGATCCTACTGGTATGAAGTTACCACAAACGAGGGAGGACTTGAAAAAAGTACACAACTAGCCTCCACATTAACAGCTCCATGCTTAGCCAAACCATCAGCCACACAGTTTTGCTCTCGATAGATGCTTTGTACCTTTGGCTCATCCAGTTGTCGGAGTAAGAACCTACAATCATTTATCATGTTAGTATATTTGACAGTAGGGGTAATAAGTAATTCTAGTATTGCAGTTGCATATATTTCAATGATCAGAGGTGAAAGATGATGCTGATTAGCTAATTTGAGTCCCATAAGTAGTTAGTATCTCCGTGTTTAGGCTGGATCCATGTGGCGCATGACCTGCAAACCCTAAAACCCAATTGCCAAGCTGATTTCTAAAACATCCACCGATCCCACAAGTATCTTGACTAGCAGATGTAGAACCGTCTATATTTAACTTAAAAACCCGTCCCTCAGGTGGATGCCATTTGATGTAGAGAGGCAAACAAGATGGCCTAGTTTTAGACTTTGTGAGGTAGTAAAACTCCGCAGCTTGCTTATACACTAACTGACTACTTATTTTAAGGTGTGCATGCTCAAATAAGTTCCTGTTTCTGACAGTCCAAAGCTGCCATAGCGCAAAAGGTAATATAGTGGATAAGGGAATGCCATTGTTAGATGACAAACGTTGACATCTTATGAAATTGTTCCACCAACCAGTAGTATCAGTAGTTGCTGGATGGACGAAAAGATTTGTGTCTAACTTAAGGGCCGCCCAAAGTGCTGTAGCATTTTGGCATTCAAAGAAAAGATGATGTATGGTTTCAGGAACTAGCCCACATTGTGGACATAACGGTGAAGTGATAATATGTATTCTTTGTAGATATACAGCCGTGGGAAGCCTGTTATGACATAATAACCATATAAAGAAAGATATTTTAGGTGGTATTTGCAGGTGCCAAATCCAGTTATAATTAATGACTTCAGAAACTAAGGAAGAACCTGTTTGGGTAAGCATATGATAAATAGATTTCACTGTAAACAAGCCATTCGAAGTAAGTCCCCAAACAATCTGATCATAGTTAGTAATCACCAATGGCATGTAAGTATTAACGATTTGAACTTCTAGTGAGGAAGGTAGTTGAAAAGGCAAGTCCTGTAAATGCCACTGCTGGTCATAGAAGTAAGCAAACACTGTTTTATTAATCTCCCCCTTTGGAAGAGATCCTTGGATGTAATTACGAACCAGTGTATTATAATCTAACCATGGTTCCGTCCAGAACTTAACATGATTACCACGTGTTAAGTTCCATTTATAACCTAGTCTACAAAGTGCCCAACCCTTAATAATGTTAGACCAAGTTCGTGAAACAGTAAGGTGGCTAACATTAGGAAATCTAAGGTGACTGTGTATTAGTACTTGTGCCCATAGCTGCTTTAGGTTTTGGAATAGTCTCCAAGCAAGACTAGCGTGCAAGGCATTATTTTTAAGATGCAGATTTTGGATGCCCAAGCCCCCTTGTGCTAAAGGTTGAGTAACCTTGGACCATTGTAAGAGATGTAGTTTTTTCTTTTGGGGAGTAGTGTCCCACAGGAAGTTCCGTTGATATTTATTGAGTAGGGAAATAACATGCGACGGCAGGGTGATATATTGCATAATATGATTGGGAAGATTATTCAAAGTTGAGCGTATCAGGATGCGTCTACCAGCCTTTGTTAAAAAATGAGTTTATCCTGCCAACCTAGACTTAAAATTATCAATTATGAATTGAAAGTCAGCCTTAGTGGGTCTTGAGCTAAAAATAGGAAACTCTAGGTACTTACCAAAATGTGTGCTTGCCTTTATATTAAAGGTATGTTGCAATTCAACCTTTAAAGTAGTATGACAATTTTTAGAGAAGAAAATTCTGGATTTTTCAAAGCTAATCGTTTGCCTGGAGTGTTTAGTAAATAGTTAATAGTGTGGACTATGGATTGACATGATGTAGTTGTGACTTTTGAAATTAAAATAATATCATGTGCGAAAAAAAGATGTGATAATTGTGGTCCTCTTTTTTCAATTGAAATTGGATGCCAGATATGATAGTCAACCTCTGAGTTTATTTTCCTTGACAGCATTTCTAAACAAAGTATAAAAATATAAGGCGATAGAGGATCCCCTGTCTAATACCCATAGTAGGAGAAGGATGTACACAAAACATAAATATAGTAAAATACTAGTTAGTCATCGTAGTCATTAATGTATTTATTTGTTCGTATTAGATTAGTCACACTTAGATTATCATGCTTAGGCTAACAAATGACTTCGCCGTTAAGTGTTTACTCTAATCGATCATAGGTTACATCAATACTTAGAACTTTAAACATGCTTTCATAACTGAATTAATTAACTAAATCCATGTACCTTATTAATTAAAATAGATACATCCATGTGAGTATATTTACTTGGATTAGTATAGCTCTTTGTAAAAAATGTTTGGTTGTTGTTATATTTTACACTCAAGCTAGCCAAATCATAAATGGCTTTCTTCATTTTTTTTAAAAACTAAGAAGCTCATTCTTTAGCTTACTGATTCCTCTTATTTGGAACACCTTTTGACTAGTGTATATTCCCCAAATCCCTTTATATTACTTAACTTTATCCGTTCTTTAAAATCAATGTTCTTACATCATTCTTTATTAATTCGTTCGAGTTACAAGGCTAGTGTTATTTTATATACATATATATATTTCGACTTGCTTGAGAGCAACCTCTTCTCGGATACATCTTCCAATGACTCTTTCTATATCCTTACTTGTTAAATAAATCCTTTGAAATAATTAGTCATTCATGTGATATATTCAAATATTGTTCTTTTTTTCCATTTTTTTAATCAGTTATTTCTATATATCTTCTTTATATTTTACCCATTTTTATTTAAATCTTAGATATAAACTGAATCTTTTCAAGTTTATTCTCCTTAATTTATAAGTACTTTATTTATCGTTATATATTTTATACATTTTATTAGAGGCGAAATACATAAACGGCACCTTTAATTTGTCCCCAACGATCAAACGGGTACCTTAACTGAGCTCATTTTCAGTTACACACTTTAAATGATTATAAAGTGTGTCTTGTAAACATCTAGCGCTGACATGGCAATTCAGTTGTGTCTCAATTAAAATCGAGCGCGTGAGGACTTCTATTACAATTTTGTTTTTAATTTTCAGTTTAAATTATTTTTAAGTGGGGCCCACACCACATTTATTTTTTCTTCACCCTCACTTTGTCACTCTCTTTTCTAAAGCAGACGCCCAACTCACCGTCTCTTTTGCCGGCCCGGCCTTTTTTCTTCGAAATTGTTTCCACCTTCTCCCCCAAAAATTTTAATACAACCAACAAACCTTCCTTAGCAAAGTCCAAGGTTGACTAGCAATAATCAGTGAAAAAACAAGTGATTTTTGTCCGAGTTCATCATGCCGCCCGTTTGTTAAAGCTCCAATTTGTATTGAAATTGGAGAATATTTTGCTTAATTGGTGAAGAACTCAAATGAGGCGGGTTCAAAGGAAACAAAATAGATATTGAAGATCTATTGGGTTTCTCTTTTTGTTTCCTATTATTTCTGTCCAGTCAGTCCTCCGACCGCTGCCGTCGCCATCGTCTCAGCAATTTTCGCCGCCGGCACCTGCAAGTGATTTTCTCCCTAGTTTACCGTTGTCGGTTATATTTCTCAAGATCTTGAATCTGACTCATCTTTTTCTTCAAAATTTTTGGACAAAATTTCCGTTCTAATAACCACTCTAATAAAAATCAGAGTTGGAGAAAAATACATGTAATAATTATGAGAGAAGCCTACTGAAAATTTCTAGGCTCGATGTTAAAGATAAAGCAAACTCTTGTTAGGAACATGTAGAAGAAAAATATTGAGAGAAGAAATGGAGAAAAATCAAAAATTAAAATGGGGGTGGGGAAGAGGATGAACTGTTCTTTTCCATGAAAGACAGTGAACATTTTGTAAAAAAAAGGGAAATTAATTTTTTTTTCCTTGTTTTTAATTATATGTGATAATTTTTTGTTTCAAATTACATGTGTCATTATTTGATTAGCTCATTTGACATGTCAACAGCAAGTATATCACACGCGAGGTGGGCTAACTAGGTCGGTATTTATTAGATACACTTTATAGACTCTTAAAGTGTCTAACTGAAAATGAGCTCAGTTAAGGTGGCTCTCTGATTGTTGGGGACAAATTAAAGGGGTCGTTTATGTATTTCGCCTTTATTAAATTATCAAAAGAAACATAATTTTCGTATACTTTATTTACTTCTTTGTATGTATTTTATTTTATGGATGTTTATATTTTATCATGTGTCATTCATGTTAAAACACTTTTCATCGCAATACTTTCACATTCATTTTATATATATATATATATATATATATATATATATATATATATATATATATATATATATATATCTTTCTTTCTTTACCCAATCCCTTCAGTATTTAGTTGAGTCCACCGGAACTTTATTTTGTGGATCTTGAGGGATGCTTAACACATTCCCCTCGATATAATTTGAAGCCTTACTTAGAATCTCAATGATTTCGCATACCATAATTTAGTGTACTAACGTACTGTACTATAGGTGTCCTAATATACCTTAAGTACTAGGTGGTGACTCTAAACTTTAAATAACCTTGTAGAGTACTATAAGTTATAGTTTGTTTTGACTTGCACAAAATAGGGTATAACAGTCTTCACTACTCCAGGTATGTAACAGATCTTTGCTTAATGCTTTTGTATACCTCAATCAACATTCGATGACAAATGTTCTGTGTATCTCAATCAACATTTGATAAGCATTATTTAATGAGTTTAAAGTAAAAATACAATTATATATGATGTTTGGATATAGAATATAAAGTTTCGGAAAAATCGGATTTAAGTTGCGAAAAAACCAACTAAAGACTTGCCTTGTAACGAAGCGTTTTGAGCATTAAAATTGTGTGTTATATGAGATCTTTTTGGAATGTATTTCCATCTCTATTGACCATTCGCTCATACGACGTCTAGATAAAGACAAATGAGCTTAGAAGAAAGGTCGGTGCACACATGTGGTTGACTTTTCAACCTTACTATAAATAGAAGACATAGTCTTCTTTTTCTTCATTTTCTAGAAAATTCATGCAGAAGCAGAGCTTCCATAGCTCTCCAAGAGGCCCCTTAGGGTTTTGATGCAAGTCCATCATCCGCAACTCAAAATCAAGAAGCGAATACATCAACGCGATCCTTACGGCATATGTAAGATTTTGCTGTCCTCCTTATAACTCGTGTTTTGCAAAGAGCTTCGTGGCTAAGAAAGATTTTCACCTATGTGTTTTATCTATGCAAGCATAAGGAAATATGTGGATCAAAGGGAACAAGGTTTGGAAGCAAGAACACAAGAGGTATGTAGGGTTTTCGTTTCGTTTTCGGCATGGTTTGGTTTAGCCTTTCTTCTTGATCTTTTAAAAGTTTTTCAAAGAAAATTTCAGCATTTTCCATATATGCAGTATGGAAGAAACTAGTTTATGTTGGAACTTCAAAACATAAGAAAAACAAAAAGGGTGAATCACCCATTTGGCTTATGCCATCCAGACTTCCGTTTGTTCCGTTCCTTTGATATATACCTAACCCCCATATGATCCTAACAGATTAACTTAAGAATATATAACCTTGATTAACATGTGTTGATGATTATATTATTCCTAATCAAATTTCAACTTTCATGTCAGAAGTTATTCACTATGAGCCGACATTACGTTCATAATTCTATTTTGTCGATCGCTTGACACTACTGTGGATAACGGGATCTATTTTAGTTTTTTGTTATCATCTTGGGCGGACATCCATTCACGTGTATATTGTGGTGCTTGCTATTTTTTTTTTGGATCATCCAGTTTTAGTGAAAACTCTGCAAAAATTTTTGGAAATTCGAAGAGTTGACAAATTTTGAGTTCCTTGGTTCTAAATTGATTCTAAAGGGATCCTAATGCGTCAATTAGCCTTGGTATCTCATGTATATACTCAGTGAGCGTAGATTACCTTTGTGATTCCGTTTATGGTTTCATTCATGATCGTAGATTACCTCATAGATGCTTACATTGATTATGCTGGGGGGATATATCCCATAACGCCAGTGAGGCCAATTGATTATATGATTTGGGGGGGGGGGGGGGGAGGGGGGAGAGT
>NW_017674407.1:84793-97730 GCF_001879085.1 Nicotiana attenuata
GGGGAGAGATATCCCATAACACTAGGTGCGCCTATTGATTATATATTTGCCTACTGGGGATATAGCCCATAGTGCTTGTCAGGCATGTTATATATGCGTATATAGCTACAGTTTGCATTGCATGACTATATATGAGGCTAGTTCAGATGTACAATTACCTGATTAGGGGGATATAGCCAATAACGCCAGACAGGTACCAGTTCAGATAGTAGTTCAGTCTCAGCACAGTTTCAGCTTAAACTTCAGTTCAATTCCAGATCAGTTGCTAGTTCACACTCTTGTTTTACTTTCAGCTTGTATTCAGATTTCCAGCTACGATCATACTTTGGTATGCTTACATATGCTCTCCACCCTACATACTTTGTACATATCGTACTTACGTCCCTTCCGGGGTGTTGCATTTCATGTTAAGCATGTACAAATAGATCAGCGCTTGAGCCACATCATTAGGCCATCCACCAATTGTTGGAGTCACTCCGCTGACTCTCGGAGTTACTTAACTTTTGGTATGTGTATGTTCAGGTAGTTTGGTTATGGCATGGCCCTTTCCAGTCCAGTACTTGTTTAGTTCAGCACTCCCAGAGGCCTGTAGATATGCACATGCGCAATTAGCATGTTTTTATATGTCAGGTTGTGTTAACCTTGTCAGCTTTCCAGATTGGACAGTTCTTATCAGCTATGCTTATGCTTGTTCACTTTATCAGTTTATATTCATAATAAGTAGACTATCAACAGGTTTAGTGATGATCGGCACTTCGAATTGGTTATCCGTCACGGCCCTGGGCTAGGTCGTGACACTGAAGTAGGTCTAGGCCAATTCTGAACTGCCTCAATCTTCTTGGGATCAACCTTGATACCATCACTAGACACAACAAGACCAGAGAAGGCAACTGAGTTGTCACGACCCGGATTTTCCCACCCTCGGAAGTCGTGATGGCGTCTACTAGTGAGAGCTAGGCAAGCCAGTTATTCCAGTTATTTAACCCGTTTCATTTTTAATCCCTTAACAATTATGAATAAACATTATATAAACAGCGAAAATAATAAGGCGGAAGAACAAGATCTAACAATTCCATAATAATAAGATACTAATCCATAAACATAAGCTACCCAGAATTGGTGTCACAATCTCACAGACTGTCTAAGAATACTACTAATATGGTCTGAATAGAATTACACGAATCTGTCTCTGAATAATTAAAAACAGAAATAAAATGATAGAAGGAGACGCCAAGGCCTGCGGACCTGCAGGACTACCTCGGGTCGCCTGACGGTCTAAAAGCAGCAACCTCACTGTGGTCCAAAAGCTGCAGCACCGGGATCTGCACACAGTGCAGAGTGTAGTATCAGCACAACCGACCCCATGTGCTGGTAAGTGTCTAGCCTAACCTCGGCGATGTAGTGACGAGGCTAGGACCAGACTACCAAATAAACCTGTGCAGTTAAATCATATACAGCGGAAAAATAAAGACAGAAGTTTACAATTAATATAAGAAGGGGGAAAACATGCTGCGGGGAAATCAAGTAACAACAGAATACAAATAAATAACCGTAAAGAACACCATAACTCAAATATCAACAATAATCAGGAAATTAAAGACAAGTGCACGACATCACCCTTCGTGCTTTTACTCTCGTCCTCACCATGAGAATCATATAATCGGCACGGCATCACCCTTTGTGCTTTTACCTCACATAATCATGGCACAGAATGATCCTTCGTGCATTATCACTCATATCATGGCACGGAATTGTACATCATGCGGCACGGCATCACCCTTCGTGCTTTAACCTCACACTATCGGCACGACATCACCCTTCGTGCATTAACACTCTCTCACAAATATCATGCACGTCATCAGTGTCGCGCCCCCTTTTTCCTCCAGCGGAAATCGGGTTTATGACATTTGGGAAGACAACTCGTTCCCTTTTGGGAATTGGGTTTAATGGAATTGAAGAGTCGCCACCTAATGATTTAAGTGCATTAGGACACTTTTAGAAGAGCTTGATTTTGGATAACCAGAGATAGGGTAAGGGCTTGAAATTATTCCAAGGGGAAGGTGTTAGGCACCCCTCAAAATCCACTAGTGTGATTCCCGGCCAAGCTATTGTTGTGACTTTAAATACAAATAACACGTATGCAAGTAAGACTTTCAAATAGGAGGGGATTTCACATAATGGTTGCAAATTGATGAAGTTAAAAGAAACGAAAGGAAAGCTGAATTTTGAGAAAAACAATTTGAAATTTGGAGATAAACAATGAAATAAACAAGTAAAAGGGAGGGGGGTCCTAGGTTTATAAATAATATGGATCACCCCACACAACACCTGGTAATCACTTATACACGTGGTGTTATCGCGTGGTCATCATATCCATATCTACCCTTTCCCACCCCGTTAAGGTATTAAAGCGCGGAATAGTCTCGTTTTCTTATTGCATGCTATTACCCGCCCCAATCCTATCAGTCTCGGAGGCATTTAGGACTACTAATCCTAAAGGGAAAGGATGTTGGGCTTTTATAGTTTCAAAGGTAAAAATACTAAGGCGACAAGCAAGAACACATATAACAAGCATGGGGGAGCACATAAACAAATAAGGCTAAAACAGGCCTCCTTAGATCAGAGAAAAGCATATAGTTTAGCATGTCTTACACGTACTGATTAAGGTCTGATTAAACTTAAAAGTTGGGGCAGGCTGATTTATCATATATTTCCAGATAAGAAGTCCGAATTAGGCTTGCCTGCTGGTCGTAATTGATAGAGACTGATTCAGTTTATAACTTTTACCATAAGGCTTGCCTAAGTGTTAGACGGAACCTATAGGCATGATATCTACTGATTTCAGAAACAAAGAGGTAAGCTGATTGCAGATTGATTTAGGAGAAGGTTGCCAGTTTTGACAAAATGAGTATGAGTTATGCAATTGATAATGCATTACTACTGACAGTTTAAACTTACAAACGAGTGAGGCGATTCATATTTGAATTAGAACCCCTATAGGCATGCTTTCTTTGTGTTTGTCAACGTAAAACGTTGTTATAGACATAGAAGAGTAGAGAAATTCTATAACATGATATCTAAGTGTGACGTGATATCTGATTACACTTTTTCAGTTATTAGGACCTACAGATAAGTTTGCCTAGTGAAAAGCGGGTATGCAAGAATCAGAAAGGACCTATAGGCATATTTTCTACATGCGTGTGCAGAAGCTATAGACATAATATCTACATGAAAATGCAGGATCCCTATAGTCATGGCATCTAAATGAGATGCAGAAGTTCTTATAGACATGATAGCTAAATGAGATGCAGAAATCTTATAGACATGTTAGCTAAATGAGATGCGGAAATCTTATAGGCATGGTAACTATGTAAGAAATGCATAAGTCTTATGGTAACTACATGAAAAATGCAGGAGTCTTATAGGCATGGTAACTACATGAAAAATGCGGAAATCTTATAGTCATGGTAACTATATGAAAATGCAGAAGTCCTATAGGAATGGTAACTATATGAAAAATGCAGAAATTAGAGATTCCTATAGGCAAGTTATCTACCTATGTACATGCATGGTTACCCCTCCCTTTTCACTAATCATCCCCAAAAGTTTATTACAAAGTTATTACAGTCCAAAGAAAATAAAGAAAATACATCAGAAATTGAAAATTACAACCAAGGAGAGCCTGATTCAGACTTCCTGTCTGAAGTATGAAGTAAACCAACTCCAAAGATCAGATTTCAAAGCCTTTCTCTCATTTGGGGTGTGTCAGAGCTCCCTAAGAGCCTCACATAAACTCCAGGCATTGCTTACACCCCAAATACATTACCAGACTAGGGCATAGTGCAGTGTGGAAGAGCCAGCCCTCAAGTGTCCAAGTTCAGAGGGAACTCAAGGTCCCAAGGCAAGGCTCACAAGAGGGGGGGCAGAACCTAGGAACTAAGAGAGAGTGCAAGTGCAGGATTCTGAAAGGGGAAAGGGGAAAGGGAAACAGTTCACATTGATACATATAGGGGTATAGGGAATGGGGAGATAGTAAAGGAAAAACAACGGCAGGCTGGTGGGGCATACTCAGCAATGAGGAATGCTGGCCTACCCCCATAGGCCTGTTAGAATACATTGTTTAGAAGTTAGGATCCTTTAAGGGATCAAGTTCAAATCATAGACAATAACTTGCATATTGCCATGTTTTAAACTGCAACTCACAGCACATAAGGGGATAGGGAGCAAGGGTTCATAGCGAAAACAAACAGAAAAGATTAACATGCTAGTTCAAATAGTTAACTTTACAGAAGTAGTAAAGTAGGCAGGGATACAAAAGGCTGTAAATAAACACATCGTGATGATGCTGAAACTTAAATTAGAACATACCAGTTTCAAAGGAAACAACAAAGAGAAAGTGCAGTAGTCTTGTGAAAGCCACAGAATAGACAAGAAGAGAGTGCTAGTAAGAGTTCAGAAGAGATTGTAAAGTAGTGGGGGAGGATTGTTAACCGTGTCTGTTGTGTTAAAGAGAAGTAGTGTATATATAGTGCACAAAGTCATGAGGAAATAAGGTAAGAAAATAATTGAAGACTGATTGTAAATCAATTACATATGACCCCCTTTAATTAAGGGATTCATTTTCAAACGGGTAAAACCATTTAAGGAAAGGAATTAAATAAATACTTTGTGTAAACCATGGAATTGAGGGCAAATACATAAAGGTTATTTAAGGACAGGGTTTTGACAATACACGGTTTGTGCAAATAAGGCAAGGGAATCAATTAACAGCCAGTAAATCACAAGGTCTGAAATTTGGTATGAATGAACCAAGTCATAAAAGATGAAGAAGGGTTTTACCTAAGTCGAGTCACCTAGGAAATCAGTAAGAGATGGAAAGAAATCAATCAAGCCATATTCAGAAAGAAGTTTACACTAGTTGCAAATTTGAAAACCATTTAGAGGAAAATTCATCATATATAAGGAGCATGTGAGCGTGAAAGAGGACTGTCGTGTAAATTAGTAGAAAAAATCCTGTGTAGAAGAGTTTTAGCAAAAAGCTCAACATTGTATGAAAACAAATGTCCAAACTCAGTTCAGAGACACAAAGTCAGTTTGAAAGAATTAGGGGTTTCGAAATAAAACTCGAGTTCAAGCAAACCATAAAGCAAAGATGAGAGGGCAAGCAATTGAATCGAAATCATGTTTAGAAGTTTCAGAAAAGAACAGGCTTCTTCAACAACAGAACTTATGAGAAAATATGATAGCAAAGTAACAATGCAATCACAGTAGAAGGATTCAAAGAACACACTGGCAAATACTGATAAGAACAGTAGAGAAAGCATGCTTAGAAGAAACCTCAACAGGGCTCAGTAGAAGGCAAACAAAGAAACTTAAAAACTTAGTAGAAAAATACAGTAGAAGAACATAAGGACACCGGAAAAGTATAGTAGAAAAACATATAGGAAAACACAGTAAGATAAACATATAAGAACATGGTAAAAATACAGTAGAGAAGTCTACAAGACCATAGTATAGGAAAATACATTAAGAGAAGCATACAAGAGATGATACGAGAACACAGCATAGGCAAACACACGAATAACAAGGAAGAAAAATCATAAAACACTTAAACACTTTCCAGAAAACCCTAAATCGGAAAAGAAGGGTGTTAAAAGTAATTTTCAAAATAAAAGTTAGGGAAATCGTTTGAAAACTCAAGTAGAGCATAGATACACAACAGATCTAAAAAAAATTGGAGAAAACCTCGAAGGGTTCGGGTTTCATAAGAACCCTAGAGTGAGAAAGGCTTTAAAAAGGTCATCGATCCGAGTCGGAGAGGTCAGAACCAGGCTTAAAACACCATGGTACGCCGGAGCAAGGCTGGCGATGACTCTGGAACCTTGAATCGGCGAAGGTCTGAGCGCAAACCTTCGAGGTCTGGCCTTGATTCTTCAGGTACCCGGTGTGTAAGAGCAAGGGGAGGTGAGTATAAGACTCCCATGGCCTGAGAACCATGGATTCCGGTGGGTTTCACGGTGGAAGACGATGAGAGGCGGCTAGGGTTAGGGAAGGTTCGAGAGTGTTTGAGAGAGGGGAGGGTTTCAGGGGCGGTGGATAATTGAAAATGAAATAGGGTTGGGGGGTTTGGTAAATTAAAAAAGGAAAGATGGAGTGTGAGCCGTTAATCTGTTAGATCAACGACTGTGATTAAAAAAAATAGGTCTGGGCGGGTTTTTTAATTGGGTCAGGGGCGGGTAGTTTAGGAATTGGGTCGGGTAATTTTGGGTTTGAGATTGGGTCAATTGGGGGGTTGATTTGGGCTATAGTTGAAATGAAATAGGGCTAGTATTTAAATAGCCACTTTTCCCTTTTTTATTTTATAAAAAATAGTGAAATGCTTTTTGAAAACAAATTAAAGGTACTAAGTTAACTAATAATATAAATATTAGATTAAAAATACTGGAATCAAATTTGTAATTATAAACGCAATTAATTCTTAAAATAGGCTAATATTGCAATTATATGCAATTTAGCTTTAAAAAAAACTAAATAAATTTGTAAAAAATGTGTAAAAATTACCTTAGCTATATTTTGTGATAAATATGAGAATAAAATAAATTAATCACCAAAATAATAATTTGAGGAATAATTATTGGTTTTTGTATTGCTAAAATAGGTCAACAAATTGATTTAAATTTTTTTTTAAAATTAGGAAAAATACTAAAACATTTGGACACACTTATATATGCATACATATGTTATTTTGAAAGTATTTTGCATATAAAAAATATACAGGGAAAAATAGGGTATCAACAGCTGCCCCTCTTTACCCGGGAAGGATGAAAGAGTTGTCGGGTAAAGATATGATGGCCAATTTGACCGAACGAAACGATTGAAGAATATGACCGTGCTCTGGTTCCTGAGCTGCCTACATATCCCTGGTCTTACAGGAATCAGGCCACATGTAGTTCAGGATCCGTCGGCGGAATATGCCGATGGAGATCTTTCAAGAACGGAGGCAATATTTAGGTTGGGATGAATGGTTAAGGTCTAGTAGGGCTGCGGGAACTGGAGCAGAATGCTCCCGCCGAGATGGTCGTTGCTCGCCGGTTTACCTGCAAATAAACAATACAAGCGATATTGTGCATAAATTTAAACATGATGCAAGTTCCCGTTGGACCATGAATGCTGTCTTTGGACTGTTAAGATGACGTCCTTAGACCAGTCCTGGGCCATGAAGCGTATAATAAAGGATTCGCAGGCTATGAAATGATGCTCTCGGGCTATGAGAATGATGCCTCCGAACTATGATGCCTTTGAATAATGATATGCAAGAGATTAAAAGAGAGGGGCCCTCAGGCCATGGCATGGCGTTCTCGGGCTATGAAAATGGTGCCTCCAAACAATGACGCCTTTGGACAGTTTGGCGATCTTTCAGCCCATGAGATGCAGTAGGGGGCGATCTTTCAGCCATGTAGAATGCCAAGGTGGCGATCTTTCAGCCATGCAGAAGGTAAATAAGGTGGCGATCTTTCAGCCATGCAAAATATAAATAAAGGTGGCGATCTTTCAGCGATGAAGATGTAAATAAAGGTGGCGATCTTTCAGCCATGCAAAATGTAAATAAAGGCGGCGATATTTCAGCCATGCAAAACGTAAGTAAAGTGGCGATCGTTCAGCCGATGCAAGTGTAAAATAAAGGTGGCGATATTTCAGCCATGCAGATGTAAATAAAGGTGGCAATATTTCAGCCATGCAGATGGAGGTAGAGCATAACCTCGGAAGGCAGAATGGTAGCCTTATGCAATGTAGGAGATGCATATGGAGGTAGAGCTTAACCTCGGAAGGCAGAATGGTAGCCTTATGCAATGCAGGAAATGCAGATGGAGGTAGAGCTTAACCTCGGAAGGCAGAATGGTAGCCTTATGCAATGCAGGAAATGCAGATGGAGGTAGAGCTTAACCTCGGAAGGCAGAATGGTAGCCTTATGCAATGCAGGAAATGCAGATGGAGGTAGAGCTTAACCTCGGAAGGCAGAATGGTAGCCTTATGCAATGAGATAAATGGAGAATAGTAGTAAAATTTCTTAGCTGAGAGCTGATAGCTGATTGTGATATCGTGGCTGCTGGGGACACTGTGTGCGGATAGCAACTGTGAATAAGTGCGACGGGTTTGAGAGTTGTATCCTTGAACAGTATGAGTGTATAATATATGGTGATTTTGTGTCTTGGGTGCCTGCATCCAAAGAAAAATCGTGAGTTTGTAAAGGGGATAGGTTAGTTCGTGTCCCCGCTGACTTTGCTTGATCTGCTCGGCTCTGATCTGATGACACGGTATGTATCATAGGGGTAGCGTTGCTGAACAAAGCGATTTCGATAATAAACATGCATGAGTTTGTTAAAGATATGACATAAGTATATATTTAAGAAATAGTTTTTAGATGAACCGACGACTGTGACGTGGTTCAGGACATTGCAACCTCTCTTGCTTTGGACTTTTGAGGGTCCTCCTCAAAATTTTGCCCCAGTTTAATGGGTTGATACTTCTGACGGTTGCTTGCGATGATCGACTGAAGTTACTTCTGAATTTTAAGGGTCCTCCTCAAAATTCTGCCCTAGTTTCCAATTGCGGGGGGAAATGAAAATTTTATTGAATTGTGACCGAACCCATAAGGCTGCCTACGTATCCCCTCTTAGATGGGAATCAGGTCAGACTTAGTTCAAAATACATCATATAGGAGAGCACAAAGATTACACATAATAGCGCTTGACTGCATCCGAATTAATCGGTTTCGGCCAAACTTCTCCGTCCATTTCTGCAAGTATAAGGGCTCTTCCTTTCAGAACCCGGTGAACCATGTATGGACCTTGCCAGTTGGGAGTAGAAGTTTCCCTTTGGCTTCATCTTGATGCCGGAAGATTTTCTTTAATACCAGCTGTCCCGGTGTGAACTGTCTCGGCTTGACTCTCTTGTTGAAGGCTCTGGACATTCTGTTCTGATAAAGCTGACCATGGCAAACTGCATTCATTCTTTTTCCATCTATAAGAGCTAGCTGTTCGTAACGACTCTTCACCCATTCTGCGTCGTCGAGCTCAGCTTCTTGTATAATCCTTAAGGAAGGAATTTCTACTTTGGCGGGAATAACTGCCTCTGTACCGTAAACCAGCATATAGGGAGTTGCCCCGGTTGATGTGCGAACTGTGGTGCGGTACCCCAATAAAGCAAATGGTAGCTTCTCGTGCCACTGCTTATGCTTCTCTATCATTTTCCTTAATATCTTCTTGATATTCTTGTTGGCGGCTTCTACGGCTCCGTTCATCTGAGGTCTGTAGGCTGTAGAATTCCTGTGTTTGATCTTGAAGGTTTCACACATGGCCTTCATCAGGTCACTGTTGAGGTTGGAGCCATTATCAGTAATGATTGACTCTGGAATCCCGAATCGACAAACGATGCGGTCGCGGACAAAGTCTGCCACGACTTTCTTGGTTACTGCTTTGTAAGATGCTGCTTCAACCCATTTGGTGAAATAATCGATTGCCACTAGGATAAACCTGTGCCCGTTGGAAGCGGCAGGTTCGATTGGTCCAATAACATCCATTCCCCAAGCGGCGAACGGCCATGGTGAGCTTGTTGCATTAAGCTCATTGGGAGGTACCTTTATCATGTCTGCGTGTACCTGACAACGGTGGCATTTCCTGACATACTGGATGCAATCTGTCTCCATAGTCATCCAGAAGTAACCAGCTCGGAGTATTTTCTTTGCCAAAACAAAGTCGTTCATATGTGGACTGCAGGTCCCATCATGGACTTCTTCTAGCAGTTTAGATGCTTCTTTTGCGTCGACACACCTTAGTAATCCCAAATCCGGAGTCTTCCTATACAGGATTCCTCCGCTGTGAAAGAAATTGTTAGACAATCTTCGAAGTGTGCGCTTCTGAGTAGTGTCTGCAAGTTCTGGGTATTCTTCTTTTGCCAAGTACTCCTTGATATCGTGAAACCAAGGTTTTCCATCTGTTTCTGCTTTGACATGAGCACAGTAAGCTGGATGATCATGGATCTTTACTGGAATGGGATCAATGATGTTTTTGTCTGGATGTTGTATCATGGATGATAGGGTAGCCAATGCATCGGCGAACTCATTCTGGATTCTGAACATGTTGGAATTCTATCTTTGTGAACCTCTTTCTCAACTCCCGTACGTGATGCAGATAAGGGAGTATCTTGGAGTTCTTGGTTGCCCATTCTTCTCGTACCTGGTGTATGAGTAGGTCTGAGTCTCCAATTACTAGCAACTCTTGGATGTTCATGTCGATGGCCATCCTGAGCCCTAAGATGAGGCTTCGTACTCGGCCATGTTGTTGGTGCATGGGAACCTGAGTTTGGCAGACACCGGATAATGCTGACCGGTTTCTGATACTAGGACTGCTCCTATGCCAACTCCTTTGAAATTTGCCGCTCCATCGAAAAACATTCTCCACCCGTCATAGGATTCTGCAATATCTTCTCCTATGAATGCTACCTCTTCGTCAGGAAAATACATTTTCAGGGGTTCGTATTCTCCATCTATGGGGTTTTCCGCAAGGTGATCTGCTAGTGCCTGTCCCTTGACTGCTTTCTGAGTTATGTAGACAATGTCGAATTCACTCAACAGGATCTGCCACTTGGCAAGCTTGCCGGTGGGCATGGGCTTCTGAAAGATGTATTTCAAAGGATCCATCCTTGATATGAGATAGGTAGTATAGGCACAGAAGTAGTGCCTCAGCTTCTGGGCTACCCAAGTTAGAGCACAACAGGTGCATTCTAACATAGAATACCGGGCCTCATATGGAGTGAACTTTTTGCTGAGGTAGTAAATGGCCTGTTCTTTCTTTCCTGTCTTATCATGCTGCCCAGGATGCAACTGAAGGCACCATCCAACACTACGATGTAGAGTAACAGAGGTCTACCTGGCTCAGGCGGGACTAAGACTGGTGGTGTTGACAAGTATTCCTTGATTCTGTCGAAAGCTTTCTGGCAGTCATCAGTCCATTCAGTGGCGGCATCCTTTTTCAACATCTTGAAGATTGGCTCACAGATAACTGTAGATTGTGCTATGTACCGGCTGATGTAGTTAAGTCTCCCCAAGAAACTCATTACGTCCTTCTTGTTCTTTTGCGGTGGCAATTCTTGAATGGCCTTGATCTTCGATGGATCCAATTCTATTCCCCGGCGGCTCACAATAAACCCAAGCAATTTTCCAGCTGGAACCCCGAATGCATATTTCGCGGGATTCGGTTTCAGGTTGTACCTTCTCAGTCTATTGAAGAACTTCCTCAGATCTTCCATGTGATCAATGGCTTTCTTTGACTTAATGATGACGTCGTCTACCTACACCTCAATCTCCTTGTGTATCATATCATGGAAAATGGTAGTCATGGCTCTCATGTAGGTGGCCCCCGCGTTCTTAAGGCCAAATGGCATCATCTTGTAGCAGTACATTCCCCACGGCATAATGAAAGCTGTTTTCTCAGCATCTTCCTCGTCCATCCAGATCTGATGATAACCAGCGAAACAGTCCACAAATGACTGCAACTCGTGCTTGGCGCAATTTTCAATCAGGATGTGTATGTTTGGAAAGGGGAAGTCATCTTTTGGACTGGCCCGATTGAGGTCCCAGTAGTCGACACAGACTCTAACCTTCCCATCCTTCTTCGGTACTGGCACAATGTTGGCTAACCATGTTGGATACTCTACCACCCTGAGAACTTTGGCTTTGACCTGCTTGGTGACTTCTTCCTTGATTTTTAAACTCATGTCTGGCTTGAACTTTCTGAGCTTCTATTTTATTGGCGGACAAGCTGGATCGGTTGGCAATTTGTGAGCCACAATAGATGTACTCAGACCAGTCATGTCGTCGTACGACCAGGCGAATATGTCCTCATATTCTCTTAGAAACTCTGTGTATTCTTCCTTTTCTGATGGTGACAAATGAACGCTGATTCGTGTTTCTTTGATGTTTTCTACATCTCCCAGGTTAACAATCTCAGTCTCGTCCAGGTTGGACTTAGGTCTGTTCTCAAAATTCTCAACCTCTTTAACGATCTCTTCCGGTATATCGTCTTCCTCTGAGTCTATGTCCGTTTGTTGCGTTGTCTCGTTGCATGTCACAGTCATTGGTTCATCAAGATAAGTAATAGTAATGCTGTATGAGTAAAGTGATGAGAGAAAATAATAAGAGTAAGATTTATAAGAAAACCGAGATGCTTTGATAAATTCCATAACTGTTTTTGAACATTGGAGCTCTTTCTTGCAAAAACATAAGAAAAAAGTGAAAGGAAAGTAAACTAGTAAAATAAAACAGTGCATGATGCTTGTTCAGCCTTGCTACCCCGAGGCTCGCCGGGCTCTGGTGGTTCTGATAGTCCAGTTATTGAGGCATGCTCCTCTGCTTACAGCTTGTATGGAAGGGCCTTCCTCCCCCTCCTCCTCGAAAATGACACAACAATCCATATCATCGCCTTCCAAGAACAGATTCCTCACTGCTGCCAGTGCTTCTTCTTCTTCTGATCCGTAGATAACCTCGGCCGGCTGGAAAGTCTGCTCCAAACGGGGTATTGGCTGCTCCAAAGGATAGTAAGGACCGCGCCATGGTGGCGACCAGTCGTTGAATTCTTTCCAGGTATACTCATACCCCAATCCGAAGGTGGTGCCATGTTTCTTGAGCTTGATGGGCTTAGTGATTCCTTGGAGATTCTTGCCAAGTCCCTTGCCAGGTTCATATCCGCTCCATTTTAGTATGCTTTCAATTTTTTTGTCCCACCATTTATCCTTATCAATGGCGTTGACTCGCTCGATGTGGTGGTAAGTTTCCCCGCCTATCCTTCTTCTGCCTCCGATTGCTGGGATAGTCTGGCGACTGTATATGGGATTGCTACCGTCGCCGTGAATGATCACCTCTTGGTGGTTCCACTCAAAC